>NW_027551573.1:1636834-1655111 GCF_008692635.1 Crocuta crocuta
AGCAGGGGGCGCTCCCAGCCCTCCTCCCCGCGCGCCGCGGCCGCCGCCGCCGCCGCCTTAAAGGGACAGTGCTCTCTCTGCGCACGGACCGGGGCGGGGGCCTGGGCGGTACCTCAGCCCTGGGCTTCACTGTGGCAGGTGCGGAAGGTGGAGTCGGACCAGNGAGAGAGAGAGAGAGAGAGAGAGAGAGACTCTTCTTTCTCCCATCTGGCCGGTGTGCAGGGATCCTAAGGCTGCGGTGGTCAAGGAGGAGGTAAGAGGGACCCAAGATTCCTGTCAGGTGTGTGTGTTGGGGGGGGGGGGGAAAAAAATCTAATGGTTAATTGGCCCCACGTCTCTTTTCAAAAGCCTCAGGATGCCTTTGGCCTTTGAGTGACTCTCCTCAGTTACCAGGTGAGGTTGGGTACCTTGCTTGGGCGGCGTGGTCAACAGAACACAGGTTTCAGAGGGAGGCAGTTGCCCTTTTCACCATCGCCATTTATCTGCCGCCTCCATGTCCTTATCTGGAATGTGGGGCAAAGGGCGGCTGAGGCTTAGGTATGTTTGGGCTGTTTCCACACATTAACAGTCCAAGCAGAGGACACTGTTTTGTGCAACTGAAATATAACAATGTGGTTCCACAAGGTGAAGGGCCAGTGGGCAAAACTTCTACAGCACAGAGCTGAAAGTGCTAGATTTAATTCTATTGCAGGAGCAGCTTGAGATCTGGTTGGATGCAGAAGGCCTGAGGTGTGGTGGGTCCTCTGTGGTCTAAAGTCCCCAGAGGCTTCAACCAGACCGAGGGCAATCCTGGTCCTACAGACTGGCCCCAGGGTCAGGAGATGAAGGTGATGATCTGCCCTGGGGAACCTTCCTTACCTGAGGTTTCTCTAGAGTAAGCCCTCGGGTGGCCCAGCCGGCCTCACCTCCTGGAATCAGACAGATCAGATCAGATCCCAGATCAGACAGAGATCTGGCTGAGCTTGCAAATGGCCTGTTCAGAAACCTGGCGGGTGAAGAAGAAAAAAAATGGGAAAGAAAACAGAAGGTAAACTGGCAAAGAAAGATTCTATTCAAAAAATTATTGCAGTAGGGGAAGAGAGAGTCCAGTATAGAACTGGATGCAATTCCAAATACAACCAGAACAAGGGGGTGGTGTATAGCCCAGGAGCAAGTGGAATGGGAAGGGGTGGGGACTGGTGGATGGGAAATGACTAAAAGGAGACATGGAGTCTGGGGGGTTTGGCTGAAGGCAGCTGGGTGACCAGATATTACCTGGGGGGTAAGTACTAGGGATGAGAGTGTGATAAGATCTCAAGGGTGGGAAATTCTGGATAAACTAACTTGGCAGGATTCTTGCTAAAACTGGATTCTAGAAGGAAGTGCACAGAAGGGCCTGGCTGGGGAGAGGGTTCAGGGGATCCTGACAAAAGTTTGGTCAAGCAAAGAATCTTAGAAATTCTCCTTTCCTCATGTGGTCACCTTTTATTTGTTTAGAACCTTGCTGACAGTAGATCAGTGTTGTCCTGTACGACCCACAAGACATTTAATGAGAAGGATACCTTGAAGATAAATAGACGAAGACTAGAGATGGAACCAGTATGGGTCCCCAACTTCACAGACCTTCAGAGATCTACCGGAAGCCCCAGCGCCTGTTGTCCTTCCTTGGCAGCGTGAACGCAGTGACAGTAAAACATTTCTTCATTCAGCTCTCGCCCCTTCCCGGTTGTGGCAATGGTGTCAGGTAGGTTGTTGGAGAGGAAGCCATGGTAGTTGGCATCTGACCACTGTTCAAGTGCCTCCTTCTGTAGCCAGGTCACATCGTGGGCACTGATGTTATGGAGAACAGCCCACTTGGGTTTCTTCTAGTTGGCCAGTCACGGATCTGAGGCCCATGAGATTATCCAGAGACAAGGTGAATGGCTTCGGCAGCTGTGAATAGATGATTCTGTTGTTGAATCTAACTTCAAGTGATAGATTCCTGGGGGTGGTACCAAAAAGTGGCAAACGTCTCCCCAAAAAGTAGTGAAGTCCTGGATGGAACATAGGCCCAGTTCTGTAGCTGTTTGTGACCTCACCTTCCCCGGAACTGAGCTCACCTATACATAGGGGGATCTGCAATGTTGTGCATGCCTCTTATTCTTACAGTGAGAGCCAGGTGACCCTGAGGGAGGGGGTGATTGTTTTAGAGATCATTTAAGAACTTGAGGAGGGGCGCCTGGGTGGCTCAGTTGGTTAAGCTTCTGACTTCAGCTCAGGTCATGATCTTGCAGTTTGTGAGTTTGAGCCCCACATCGGGCTCTGTGTTGACAGCTTGGAGCCTGGAGCCTGCTTTGGATTCTGTGTCTCCTTCTCTCCTCTGCCCCTTCTAATCTCTCTCTCTCAAAAATATATAAACATTAAAAAAATGCAAGGAGATTGCAGAAAATAGAGTACGATGAAGAGATTGTTGGTAAAACCGGCAAGGTGTTAAGATCTGGCCCAGCTGGCAGGTAACACGCGATAAGCTTGGGTTCCCCAGAAGAAAATCCGAATCATTGGGAATTTGCCATGGGTCATGGAAATAATTATCTGGTCAGAATAACCAAAGCATGCTAATTTTGAGGATGGGGAAAAAGATTTGTCTGGAGATGGTTTGTGGTGGATGGGCTCCCTCTGAGAAACTAGGTAGGAGAGGCAGTGGCAATATTTTCTTTCATATGAGGGATCTCCAGGGAACTCTGGAGTGGCTGGAGGCGGGCCTTATATTGGACTAGTGATGGCTAGGTAAGCGTAACAATGAATACACATTCTCAGAAAGGAGCCCGTGATAAAATTGCAATGGATAAGACAGGCCCCTTGTGAAGATAGACTGGAGTAGGTGTGGGATTTTCTCAGGATGCAACTGCAAGGTTTAAAATGGTGGAGGGGGTAGGGGCGCCTGGGTGGCTTAGTGGTTTAAGTGTCCGACTTTCGCTTAGGTCATGATCTCGCGGTTCGTGGGTTCGGGCCCCGCGTCGGGCTCTGTGCTGACTGCCAGCTCAGAGCCTGGAGGCTGTTTCAGTCTGTGTCTCCCTCTCTCTCTGACTCTCCCCTGCTCACGCTGTGTCTCTCTCTCTCTCCTAGAAATAAATAAAAAAACATTAAAAAAAAATGGTGGAGGGAGAGGGGCGCCTGGGTGGCTCAGTCAGTAAGCTTCAGACTCTTGTTTTCCTCTGGGGTGATGGGCCAGGGCCTTGATGACGCATCAGGCCCTGCATAAGCCTGGGGCCTGCTTGGGATTCTCTCCCTATTCCTCTCTCAGTGCTCCTCTCCTGCTCCCACTCTCTCTCTCCCTCAAAAATAAATAAAAAAAAAAATTAAAAAAAAAAATGGAAACGGGAGTGGGGGCAGCAGGCTTCCCTTCCTGGCCGCACCTTTATGGTTTTTCCAGGCTTATGTTTCTGGCAGTTGACGTAAGGGGCAACTGCTGGGTCAAAACACAAGTCAAATAGTCCAAAGCACTGTTTGTCTACTGTATCCTGCATTTTGTCCCTTTCCACGTGAGTTGTGTTGTATAAACCACACACAGGGACTCGAGAGATAAACGTGGGGCCTGTGGAGTGGCCCTCTTGGTGTGTCCAAAGTCTACCCGAATGGCTTAGATATCCAGCTTTTCCCCATCCCATTCTTTCCAAGTCTGAAGCTATCCTTTGGGCCATGTGGATTTCTTTTATGATTTCCTTAGGAGTCATCCTAAAATAGTTCTCTCTCACACAAGGGAAGGTGGATAATCCTACCAGAGACTTAGGTCCTCAAAGAGGAGGCAAGGTCATAGTCCCGAGGCTTGGAAACTGCTTGGATTTCTTGGGTGGTCAGGGGGAAGGCTGCTGCTTTAGCGTATTTATCAGTCAATCCGTTTCCTTAGGTCTCCTCTGAATTTTCTGTGCTGTGTCCCTCGGTTTTTACCATAGAAATCTGCTGAGATAATACCAACGCCTCTAGGGGCGCCTGGAGGCTCAGTCGGTCCGCGGCAGCCTTGAGCTCAGGTCATGATCTCATGGTTTGTGAGTTAGAGTCCTGCATCGGGCTCTATGCCAACAGCTCAGAGCTTGGAGCCTGCTTCAGATTCTGTTGTCTCCCTCTCTGCCCCTCCCCTGGTCACGCTCTGTCTCTCTCTCTCTTTCTCTTAAAAATAAATAAACATTAAAAAAAAAAAAACCCAACCAATGCCTTTAGAAGTCCTGCTGTTTGGGGTCCATTTTTGACTGGGGTACTGCCTCCTGTCAGGAGTACTGTCTCACGTACCGGGATCATGTACTATCCCAAAGGCATAGCAGCCATCAGTGTATGTTAACCTTTATTCCTTTTGCTCTCATGCAAGTCACGGTGCGAGGAATTAACTCAGCAACCTGGGCTGATTTGACATTTGGCAGGGCTCAGTATTCTAGAGGTTTATGTTGATCAGTGATGGCATATCCAGACTGGAAGGCCCCATCCTCCTTTCAGAGGTAGGAGCCATTGGTATGGAGAATGAGGCCAATGTGTTTGTGGGCAGGGATTGGGGGTGGGACTGAGGGGTTCTATTAATCTTACTGAGGACAGAACCATGGTCTAGTGTTAAGGACACAATTGTGGGACATCTCATTAGTTGGTAAGGGAAGAAAGGTGGCAGAGTTTTGGCAGTGACGTTTGGTGATGTGAGAGGGAGAAAATAGTAAGATTTCATAAGAGGTAAGTCAAGATGCAGAAAAGTACTGTGTTTTCATCAAGCAATAGGGTTTGTGTAGTAGGAGGAACATGTATGTCAAAAGATGAGCTAATGCTAAATCAGAGGTAGGTCGGACAAATTTGGTGGTTGTAGCCACAGCTCATAGGTAAAGGGGTATGCCTTAGCCACTGGGTCGAGGTCTTCGGTGACCATGATGCTTTTTGGATAATGTTCTGAGAGCATGACCCTTCTGTTCATGCACAAAGAAGAAGGCAGGGAGTAATCGGTAAGCCTAAGGGTGGGAAATGAAAGTAGAGAGAGAATCCTCAAGGTTCTCAAAAGCATCTTTGGATAGGGGGCCCCAGACTCCTGGGTCTGGGGAAGTCTCCTTAGTCATGGCATAGAAGGGTGAGGCAATCATAGAGAAGGTAGGTATATCCACATCCTACAATATCCCATGAAGACCCCAAATACCTATTAGTTGTCATCTTCTTTCAGGGAGAGGAAAATGTTGACTAGGGGAGCCTTGGTCTGTGAAGATAGTTTTTACCTACAGCTGAAATACCATGACCCAGATATCAGACACACAGAGAGCATAGCTGAAGTTTGTCTCTGGCCACTTTGAGGCCCTTTCTTGCTAATTCCTTAAGGAGGTATCCAGTGTCCAGGAGTTGCCATAACTCAGAACGTTGAAGGAAGTCATCCACATGGTGGACTAAGGTGGAGTCTTCTGGAAATTTTAATTCCCTCAAACTGACATGTAGGGTGTGTGACAGGTACTAGGAGCCTCGGTAAAGATTTGGGGCACAATGGTCCAAGTACATGGTGGTTATTTTCCCGGTGAAGGCAAACAGGTATTGGAATTCCTTATGAAGGGGAATGCTAAACAAGGCGGAACAGGGGCGCCTGGGTGGATTAGTCGGTTAAGCGTCCGACTTTCACTTAGGTCATGATCTCGCGGTTCGTGGGTTCGAGCCCCGCGTCGGGCTCTGTGCTGACTGCCAGCTCAGAGCCTGGAGCCTGTTTCAGAGTCTGTGACTCCCTCTCTCTCTGACCCTCCCCTGCTCACACTGTCTCTCTCTCTCTCTCTCTCTCCTAGAAATAAATAAAACATAAAAAAAAATTTTTTTAAACAAGGCGGAACACAAATTGAAGACGGAACTGTTAGGGGTTGGAAGGAATAGCAGACAGGTTAGTGTTAGGATTAGGAACCGAGGCAGATCTGGGTTTAGCGGTTTTATTGACAGATCTCAGATCTTGGGCTGATATTTTTGCCCATTTGGGTTTTTTAGTGGCCCAAGTGGGAGTATTACATGGATTAGAAGTGGGGATTAGAAGGTTTTTTGTCTAATAAACCTTGGATTCTTGGGTGGAGACTCTCAAGTCCTGCTAGCTTTAAATGATATTGAAGAATCCTGGGGAGGGGCATGGAAAGATCTGTTTCTACCTGAAGGGGTTCTGTCTCTATATGCGTTCCCATTAGTGGAATTGTGTGGGTTTTTGTTTTGTTTTGTTTTGTTTTGTCCATAAAGAAGAAGGAATCCTAATAGTTATTTAAGTATTCAGTGATGTAGGTATTAGTTGAAAGGGGCAAAGGACCCCAGGGAAGTCAGACACAGCTATTAGCTGACATAGACATGAAGGGGAGGAGTCAGGGATCTGCGGAAGGAGCCCTTCCAGCGCATGATGAGCTTTTATATCCCAACTCATGAGACGACTCCTTCCTAACAGGCTTCCGGGGCCACAGAACTGAGAAGGAAGTAGTGTTGAGCTTTAAAAGGTCTCATGGAAATAGTAAGGGTTGAGACAGGGGCAGATTACGAGGTAAATTATCAAAACTCACCACTGGTAAAGTTTGGTGACTCTGAGGAAGGGGGGCAGGAGACAGTGTGGTGCTGAGGGTAGAATGTGTTGCCACGGCAGGGGGGTCAATGAGAAGGGTGGTGGGTGCCCTTTAACATGGAGGGTTATTTCTTGTGAGTTTGGTGGCAGTTGAGGGCACTGGAGGAGAGTCAACTGTTTTCTGGTGATGAGGGGACTCAGGATTTTCCCCTCCTCTTGAGGCCTGGCACTCGCAGACCCTACTTCCTTTTTTCCTTACAATTTCAGCAAGTGTTTCGATCAACGGGAGACCCTGATTTCGGAATTTGCCATAGACTAACATTTTCAGGTCCTACTAACTGTTTTAACTGCATTACCATAAGCTTGCCTTCTGGGTTTCCCAGTGTTTTTGAAATAGTATCTTCGTAATACTGGGCTAATGTCTGGCACTTAGACATGTCTGCCTTTTGCCAGTTAATGTTATTTCTTGGGACTGTGTCGTGGGGTTCTAGTCTGAGACCATTTCCAAAGCTTGTGGCCAGAGCTGAGGCTGTTTGGTAAGGCAGTTCCAGCCCCAAGTGCTCTTTCCGTGTTGTCTCTGATTAATGGGCACATTTCATGTCTTTGTTTATAACTTTGAATACATGACCAATCAGTTTTGGTGAGAGAGACCTGAGGGACGGCTTCTAGTAGTTTTTCTTTCCTCATTTTCTAATGGGAGTTAGGGGTCGTCTGAGACTCTTGATGGCCTTCAGGTAGGGTATTCCTTTGGCCTTTCCAAACCAAGGGGAGGCAATCCCCAAGGCCAAAACATAGGTGGATAAGTTGACATAAGTCAGGGAGTCTGGAGAGCATGCTCCCAGAACAATCCTGAAGTACTCAATGAATCTTTTCCATCTCCTTCAGGGATTAGGACAGTCCTTGATGATGACATGTTAATTCTGACTGAGGTAAAGGCTTAAGTGGCGTCCCTTGCATCAGCCTGGCTTGAGAATGGGTACTGGTTCCACCCTGGGCTTCCTCCACAAGAGATGGGGGTGCACCTCACAGTTACAGGGCTTCGAAGGGCTGGGGTGGTGTTGGGGAAGAATATTCTAGAGCATGACGGATAGGAAGGAGGACTAGGAGGGGAAAACGGGGGTGCTGGGAGTTCTAGGGGTTTGTTGAGTCAGAATAGATTTTCGGAAGACACTGTTTAAGAAGGTCTATAGTTTGAATGAGGTTTGAATCCTTTCGTTGCTGTTCAGTTTCACACAGTGAACGAAGTAGACCTTTGTGCATCAGAGATTTTTGTTCCTTTTTGCCCCAGGGCTCCCCTTAGGTGGACTAATTTGGGCCTATCCCTATAGCCCCCCAGAGGGCCCGGTGTAGCTCAAGAGAGTTTTTAGTAAAGTTTTGCTAATGAGAAAGACAGTGGACAGTATTCTGCTGTACAAGCATACAGTCAGCAGGACTTTAAGGAACCGTTTCAGTTGGTTGAAAAGCTCCCATGTTTTTTTTTAACATTTATTCATTTTTTTGAGAAACACAGAGAGAGTGAGTGGGGGAGAGGCGCGCGCGTGCGCGTGCACACACACACACACACACACACACACACACACACACACACAATCTGAAGTAGGCTCCAGGCTCTGAGCTGTCAGCACAGAGCCCGAGGAAGGGCTCGAACCCACAAAGATCATGACCTGAGCTGCAGTCAACCGCTCAACCAACTAAGCCACCCAGGGCCCCCTTCTTTTTTTTTAAATGTTTATTTTTTTATTTTGAGAGAGCGAGAGAAAGCACAGGGAAGGGAGGGGCAGAGAAAGAGGCAGAAAGAATCCCAAGCAGGCTCTGCGCTGTCAGTGCAAAGCCCAGCGCAGGGCTTGATCCCACAAACTGTGAGATCACGACCTGAGCCAAAACCAAGAATCAGACACTTAACTGACTGGACCACCCAAGCACCCCAAAAGCTCCTATGTTCTTGATTAATGAACTTTATACTTATGAACAGAAATTCCTGGGATTCTAACCCAGTCTCTGATCCTTACAGAGACTAGCCTTTTATAATCAGAAAAGCCTGGACTAACCCAGCCTCTGTTTACCCAAGACTCTGACCCCCCTTCAGAGGCTACTCAGAATCCTGAGACTCAGAATCTGTCCTCCCCATGCTTCAGGGCGCATTTATCTGGACCAGTGGATTCTGGAGTAGGATTCACCATTGGATACCCAAACCAGCAAACAGACTGGAGACAGAAGGCCCAGGTGCTACTGTGAAGCCTCATTGTCATGTCTAAGAGTTTGATGGTAGTTCAGACTTGGGTCACAGCACCAAAAACCATTAAAGAGAAACAGAGTTGGATAGAAGTTAAAGCAGTGAAGATAGATTTTACTGAAAAGCAAACAAATAGGGGAAGAGATTCTAGTATAGACCTGGGCTCAATTCCCAATACATCCAGAACAAGGGGGAATTTATAGCCAAGGAGCCAGTTGGGGGCGGGGGTGGGGGGAGACATCGGTGGATGGAAAATTACTAAAAGGAGACATTAAGTCTGGGGTGGGTTCTGGCTGAGGCAGGCCAGCCCCGATCAGATATCACCTGGGGTAGCAGTAGTGGGGATGGGAGTTTGATCAGATTATCAAGGGTGGGGATTTCTCGCTAAACTGATTTAGCAGGTTTTTTGCTAAAACTAGATTCTAGCAGGAAGTACACATAAAGGCGTTAGTTCTTCTGAGAAAAGGCTGGGACAGTTGTATCCATTTCCACTCCCTTTTCTGTGGGATCCCTCGTTTGAGAAATGGATTTCTAAATGGTTTTAAACATTGATGTATAGTTAACAACACAATGTCATATTAGCTTCAGGTGTAAGAAACAGTGATTTAACAGGTCTGTACATATACTATGCTCTAAATTTCTAAAGTTTTTACTCTGAAATGTATCATGGTTGTCAGACATGGACAACAGGCTTGTTGTTTGTTTAACTGAACGCATTGCAATCTTCACTGTATTTATTACCAATCAGCCAATTAAGAAAGAAGGGTTAGAGGGGCGTCTGGCTGGCTCAGTAGGTAGAGCATGCAACTCAGGTTGTAGGTTCAAGCCCCACGTTGGGTGTAGAGATTACTTTAAAAAATCTTTTAAAAAAAGGAAAAGAGAAAGAAGAGTTTGAGTTTAGGAGGTTCTTAGTGAAGAGAGAGGCCCAAGGACCACCTGAGAGGCCTGTGGTCAGGCAGCCTCGCCATTGTTTTCTCTCTGTTAGAGGTTCCTCTCGTGGGATAAATCTTACCTAAGGAGGAGGCATCTCATGTGACTAGACCTTGAAGCTCCTAATACTTGGGTTCTGGCCCCTGCAGATGCCTCCAGGCTCCCGGGTGGGTTTGTATGTCCATCTGTGACAGGGGTATGTGGCTCTGTCAGGCCTGGCCAGCACCCGAGGCCTGAGGGGACTGGCAGGTCAGACCTGTGTGGGCCATAGCCTCAGTCACCCAGTTTTTTTTTTTTTTTTTTAATGTTTATTTTTGAGAGGGAGAGAGACAGAGTGTGAGCAGATGAAGGGTAGAGAGAGTGGGAGACACAGAGTCTGAAGCAGGCTCCAGGCTCTGAGCTATCAGCACAGAGCCTGATGCAGGGCTTGAACACGTAGACCACGAGATCATGACCTGAGCCGAAGTCGGATGCTTAACCGACAGAGCCACCCAGCTTTAAACGTCACCCACGTTTTGCTAATATCATTTCGTCTAGAACTTCCCCCCTCCCCCGGCTTTTGTTTTTCTTGGAAACTTTTTTTATTTAAAAAAATTTTTTTAATGTTTTATTTATTATTGAGACAGAGAGAAACAGAGCATGAGTGAGAGAGGGGGAGAGAGAGAGGGAGACACAGAATCCAAAGCAGGCTCCAGGCTCTGAGCTGTCAGCACAGAGCCCAATGCAGGGCTCGAACTCATGAACCGTGAAATCATGACCTGAGCTGAAGTCAGATGCTCAACTGACTGAGCTGCCCAGGTGCCACTTCTTGGAACCTTTTGAATTAAAGCATAGACATGTGGTTTCACAGCACAGTTTCACCCCGAGACCCCGAGGTGCCGTGAGGGGTTGTACAAACAGCTGGGGATTAGGAGCCAGACCTGGGCTTGGGGGGCTGCTCCGGCGCTAATTTGCCAGGCAATCTTGAGCAAGCTGTTTCCCCTCTTTGGGTTTGCCTCCTCATTTGTGAAGGTTCTGGCTCAGGTAGTGACTGTGGCCCCTCAAAAAGGCAAGGCGCTGTGGGTTGGAACAAAGCCCAGTGCACCCTCCCCACCCCGATCCTGACCCCACCCACCGTGGGCCCTTCGGGCTCCTGGTACCAAGATTAGGAATAAACAAACAAGCCGAGGTAGTTTCCCTCCTCCTTGGAAACAAAGCTGGGGTGGTCTGGAGAGGCGTGTGGAGGGAGCCGCGTGCCAGGTGGAAACGGGCCAGGGAGGCCTCCATGATCACTTCCCTGCCCTGCAGGGAACATCTGAGGACACCGAGGCCAGATGTGTTGATCTTGCACTCTCTGTGGTGTGATAAAATCCCCATCAAGAGCAGTCTCTCTCTTCCGAGCCAGCCTGCCGAGGGGTGGCCCCCAGCCTGTGCTGGTCTTGTCTTCTGTCTTCGGAGCACATCTCCTCTTATGGAAGAGCCCCAGCTGCTTCTGCACTGTCAGCGGAGCAGCGGCTCCAGCAGGCACACGCAGCGTCTGGGCTCCCGCCAAGCCCCTGCCACCTAGCCTCCTGCCCCGAGGGAGGCCCGGCCCTCCGACCCTCCCCCTCCCCCCTCAGCGAGTCTCCTACTTCCTTCCTCTGCCACCGCCTGCCACTCCCCACTGAAGAGCCCTTTATTGATCTTGGCCCATTTCTCTAGGTTGCCCTACTGTAATTCCATCCAGGCCACATCCTCCCCAGGGACCAGCCCAGCCAGTCCTCCTGGGTTTGTTAATGGTGGTCCGCTCTCCTGGCGAGAGCCAGTGCCCAGGATGGGGGATCTGTGTCCCTGACCAGGTCTGCCCACAGAACCCGCCCTGGCGGAGGCTGGCCTCCACGGCCCTGAAATGGGACCGCGCAGGAAACTGGGTGACTTCGCTTGTACTTCCCAGTCTGAGAAGAGTGAAGCCGGGGATGGGGATTCTGCTCTGCACACCCGGCTTGCCCCCTCATCCTAGGCATCCGGACAGAGCCGGTGGCGCTAAGTGCTGGCTGCAGGGCTCGCTGTGTCCCTGGCATGCCAGGAAGGAGGCCTGGCTTCTCTCCCTCTCCAGCGTGACCTCAAAATCCAGAACTGACTGAACAGTGGGAGATCAGCGCAGTGGGGCCTGGGAATCACAGGACGGGCTTTCCTGCGTCTCCGGGCTCAGAGTGGGAACTTGCCTCAGAAAGTGCAGAGGTGCAGGAGGCAGAGGGGGATCAGAGTACAGGTCCCCTCGCTCAGGCCTGGGGCGGGGGTGGGGAGCAGAGGGGACTCTGGAGAGCAGTCCCACCCAGGAGCCCTGGGGCCAGATCGAGGTGAGGGTGGACCAGCGATAAAACAGTTAACCTGTCTCTGTCCAATGGCACAGCCGTTCCTCCACACCTTACTTTTCAGGGGGTGTCACTGGGAGAACAGATGAGATGGCCCTAGAAAGGGCAGCAAGTGGTAACAGCAGTGTCAGGTCTGAATGTTGCTGACGAGGGGTGGCCGCCCCCTGCCACAGGCTGTCCCCTGGGCCGGGTGTGGTTTGTGCCTGGGAGGCTGGGTGACCCCACTGTCGTTTGACCAAGACCCCATCAATGCCTCTCACGGCCCCCTTAGCAGTCATAACGGATCCCAAGAGTCCCTCCACACCGCGAGGTGGGCTGGGGAAGGTGCGGGCAGAGGAGAGTCCTCTTTTCACCTAGTTGAACAGAAGCAGTCCCAGACAAAAGCCGGCATTAAAACTGCAATTTCCATTTGTTGAACACCATTTAAGACCACCACATAAAAACATCTCTTTATCCATCACCAGAGATCCAGGTGACAACTGGGGAGGACCGGCCTTTCGCTCTGGCGAAGGGCTTGATGGGAAACAAAAGCCCAGGGCGCCCCCTGACCCTGCCTCCACGGCCCCCTCGGAACGCCTGCGGCCCACAGCAGGCAGCTGAAGGCAGCAGAAAGAGGACTTTGGGGGAAGGCGCCTCTCCGCCTCTTTGGGAAAGCTGATGAGAAGCCAGAGGTCACAGAGCGTTGGAGGCCTGGCTTAGAGCCACCAGCCGGGCCAAAATGAAACATCTGCTCACGTCTCCCCAGGCACCTGGCTGGGGGCGAGTGGGAGGCAGGAACGGAGAAAAACGATGTAGAACCACAAATTAGCAGTCTGTACCTTGGCCCTGAAATGCCCTCCGCTGGCACAGGAGGGGTGGGACTAAAAATAAATAAATAAAAGTGACACACTTCAAGGAGGGAGGGTGACAGACCCATTAAAGCACCTTGTATCCAGCGTGAGTGGAGAAGAGCCAGGGCATGATGGTGTTAGAAGCCCTGGTGGCAGCTAAGGGCATCAAAATGCAAACAGTTGAAGGGGGAAGGATGTGGGAGAGGGGCCATTTGTTGGAGGGGCTACGTGGGGATTCTGGCTGAGTCTGGGCGCTCACCGGGTGATCCTACTTTCTTTTGTGCGGGGCAGGACCACAGGTCTAGAACTAGGAAGCCCAGGCTGCCCTCTACTGGTGAGTCTTGACAATGACCGCATGTAGCAGCACTGGACCTGAGACCCAGAAGGGCCAGGAGAGAATCAGCCCCCAGGGACCGGGGGACCAGGACTGTGGCCAGGCCCCCCAGTGGGAGGCTGGGAGCATCCCCATGGATTGGGGCCGGCTCCTCCATCTCTGCCGGCCTGCAGAGGGGCCCGAGACAAGGGCCTGGGAGCTCACTTCAAAGGCATCGAGAAGAACTTGTGCCCAGACTTGCAGCGGACCTGCTCGGCATGCACACGCAGCACCATCTCGGAGTCTTCAAACTCGTCCACAATTTTCTTCCACCGGGAGCCGAGAAAGGACAGTCACGTTAAAGGGAACCAGGGACCCAGAGGCCACTGCAAACAAGACCAGCCTACTCAAATCCTTCAGAGCTTAGGCCCTGTGGAGGGAGACTGAGGGCCGTGCAGGCTCTGGGCTCTGCGCTTAGGTATCTTGTCTAACCAGCTCTGCAATCTTGGGAGTCCTATCTCCCCAACCTTGCGCAGGAGGAAGAGGATGCTCAGAGCCATGGATTACGAACAAGAGCACTGGAACTGGGGTCGGATCTGCTGGAGCCTGAAACCAGGGCTCTTTGCCTCCATGGCACGAGACCAAGGGCAGAAGTGGCTGCTTGATGATGGCCCTGGGGCTGTAGCCTGCCTGCACATGCTGTTTGGCTTGCGACATGTTTTTTGTTTTTAAATACGTATTAGTTGCCGACATTTGAAAATACAGAGATTCTACATAAAAATCTGGACTTCTGGCCTCCCTTGAAAAACAGAAATGCTAGCAATGTGAGGTCCGCATTCCCACATGACTGCCTTCCCTACTCTGTCCTCTGCCGGAGGCGGGGTACCAGCGACTCTGGCGGCACAGGGAGATGCCATCACCCGCCTCTCAAGACACGAAGGCTTCCAGGGCAGGTGCTCCCTATGCCTGGCACATTTCGCTCATTTCCAACACAAGCCAGGCCCCCATGGACACCCAAGCCCTTGGCCTCTGGGCGAGGGGCGAGGACTTCGGGAAAGGCCAACAGCATTCTCTCAGGAAAGTGTTCTAGGGCTGTGCTGCTCAAATTTTAACGTGCACACAAATCCCTGGAGATCTCGTTAAAAGGCCATTCTGACTTCTTAGGTCTGGGTTGGGGCCAGAGACTCTGGATTGCTAATAGGCTCCCAGGCGCTGCGGCCACGGGACTACCCGGGGCTGCCCTTCGATAGCAAGGTAAAGTGAGGGGCCTCCTCCCCACTGCGCTATTTCCCAGGGACTCTGGCTTGCAGGCCTAACCCTCGGGGCCCGCCAGCTCCCCGTCACACCTGGGGACCCTCTGTGCTTCCAAGGTGGCAACTCACCTGCAGCTCCCGCAGGCACTGCCCTTCCAGCTGGGGACGCGCGTCACCCACGCACCAGGCCAGACTGACATGGAAGGAGGGCTCCTGTGGAGGAACAGCGGGGAAGCGGATGGTCACCTGGATGCCTTGGTGGGCCCAGGCATGACCCGAGGTCTGTGGCGGTGCTGTCACGGGATCCCTGCTGGGTCCCTGGCCCACTTCAGGAGAGACCCAAGCACCCTCCACAGAAAGAGAAGATAGCCCTCTGCCCCCTTCACATGCTGAAGCCTTAACTCCCACAGTAACTGTGTTTGGAGGCAGGGCCTTTGGGAGATAATGAGGTTTAGAAGAGGTTCTCCAAATGGGGCCCTCAGGATGCTGTTCAGGCCTGTGTAAGAGGCCCCAGAAAGCTGGCTTCCTCTCTTTGCACCGTGAGGACAAAGTGAGCAGACAGTGAAGTCTGGAAGAGAGTCCACACCAGAAACGCACCACAACGGCACCTTGATCATGGACTTCTAGGCTCCAGAATTGTGAGAAGATAAATTTCTGTTGTTTAAGCCACTCCATCTATAGTGTCTCGTTATGGTGGCCTCAGCTGACTAAGGCAGCCCTGTTCTGAGAGGCTTTCCTTCACACAGAGTCACTGGATCTGGGACACGGAAGAGAACGCAGGCTCCAGCTCTATTTTCCATCTAAAACATTTCAATAGGTGACATACTTTCTAAGATGAAATGACAAAAACCAAACTGTCTAAAATTATAACTAATAATCTCTCCTGAAACTCCTGCTCCTATACGTCAGCATAGTATTAAGAGACTACATCAAGCCCTTTAAAAACCTGAAATTCCATTTGGAGTTCAAGTACCCCTGGAGGGCACAGGGCGAGGGGCAGGAAGGCATGCGAAGCTACAACTCTTCCTGGTGTGTCAGTTTTACTAAAAAAAATTGGGGAGAACTACTACTTCATAAAAAAGAGAGAAACAGGGACCCATAGAGTAGAATGGGTAAGTCGTGTGCATATCTAAGATATAACAAGATTTCCAAGAAATGCTGGACTTGTCATGGGCTGCCCCTGATTCCACCTCAGACCCCTCCACCCCGGCAGAGGTGTGTGTCCCCTGAAGGCTAGCATTCGGGACGCTCCACCTGGGCCCGTTCTGGAGGGCTTGCTTCAGTCTGCCTCCAACAAGGGCTTCTTTAAGGATGCTTTTGTTCCGGTTCTAGGTGAGCCGATGGCGAAGGAAAGGCTGTTTGTTACCTGGTAGAAAGTGGTGAGGTCAAATTCCTCCATGACTCTGTCTACCTCTGAAACCAGGTCCAGGAACTGGGCATGCCCTGATGTGACCTCGAGCCCAACAAAGGTTCTGGAGAAGGCAGAAGTGGGGACGACACGTGCATGAGATGCAGCCTCTGAGAACACAAACCGCCCCAGCGGGGCCAGAGGATGCGAGAGAAAAGCAATGGGGTCGGGGCCGTGGGCTCTCGCCCCATCTCCTGGCTGACTCTTTCCTCTGTCTGTAACCCTCCCTTCCCCAGTTCTAGTCACACATCTCTCTTCCTTCTCCAGGGTCTCACAACCCTTCAGGCCCGCTTTTGTCTCCCCCGCCACGTCTACAAGCCCCACGCTTCTGTGGCCCCGCTCTCCACCATCGCATCGCTCCCGAGTCTAGACCCTTCCTCGGAGACGTGGCTCTGGGGCGCCAGCTACCCTCCCCATAGCCCTCTCATCTTTAAAAACCCTCCCGTCGGCCCACATCTTCAGCTAGCCCCCCTTCCCGTCTCAGTAAAACTTGTTAGATGACTCATCTACCATCACTATCTCTAACCCATCACCTCCCAGCTGCAACCCGCCTGACCATTTGCAGAACACGGCTGGCTCGTTCGAGCCTCTTGACTGCCCAGTGATGGACGGATCAAGGGCAGGCGTGTGACGGCACGGAAATGAGAGGTCACGGAGGTGAAGGTATGAGCCAAATGTTCAGCTGGGGACAGAGCTGGGCAGGGGTCCAGGTTTTCTCCCAGGGGCAGGCTTTTGTTCACTTTACCAAGATGTTTTTCTCTACCTCTGTCTCCCACCCCCGTTCCTCTAGTTATTTTTTAGATTTGGGAACAGCTGCTTTTATAGTCATAGAGTTGGTTAAAACACAAATCAAAAAAAAAAACTGGGGCAGACAAGGCCAGAAGCAAAGCACCCCCTCAATCTTTACTCCAGTGAATCTTCTGGCAGCAACTGGGGGCAGACAGGAGACCCACCTTGTTTTCTCTTGATTGGTATAAATCTTTACCCGGTTGGCAGTAAAGAAGAATCTGGAATTTAGAAGAGGAAAGACCATGTTTCAGAAAGAATAATAAAAAAACAAAAATCAGAAAAAAGTTTATATTTAAAAAAGAGGACTTTGAAAATACAGTTAATTCATTTCACACTTCATTTTGTTACCCTGTTATACAGAGGATATAATGGAGCCCTAAACTTTCAGAGCAGGACAAGGCCTTACACAATCACCCAGTTGAAGTTAACACATAGCTTCACTCAGATACTAGCAAAAATTTTATCTTATTTATTTTTTTAAGGATTTTATTAAAAATTGTGGTTTTAATTTGAGAGAGTGAGTGAGCGCACAAACGGGAGGGGCAGAGAGAGAGGAAGAAAGAGAATCCCAAGCAGGTTCTGCACTATCAGCACAGAGCCTGATACAGGGCTCAAACTCAACTAACCTCGAGAACATGACCGGAGCCGAAATCAAGAGTCCCACGCTTAAATGACTAAGCCACCCAGTCGCCTCAAATGTTTATTTCTTTTTGAGAGAGAGAATACAAATGGAGAAGCAGAGAGAGAAGGGGACAGAGACTCTGAAGTGGGCTCTGTGCTGAGAACAGAGAGCCCAATGTGAGGCTCAAACCTACGAACCATGAGATCATGACCTGAGCCAAAATTGGATGCTTAACCACTGAACCACCCAGAAGCCCCTGGTGAGCTATAATTTTTAACCTCAGTCTGTCTGATTCCAAAGCCTTTGCTCTTACCTCCGATGCTTTAGTCAGGGGGAAATGAAGCAGAAACACCTGCCCACCCACCTACCCCTCAGGCCAGTTCCACAGGGACCATCAGATTAAGCCAGGTAAGTACCCTCATTCTGACTGGCTCCGGCTATGTTCTCTGAGATGCCAGAAGATCTCAGAGGGACAGACTGGCTTCCTGCCTTGAGCGGATCAACTTGGCAAATCCTATTGCAGGAAATGATCATTTACAGCCCCCAGGGCAAGGTTCCCTGTGACGGAACACAGCACCCCAGCACGCTGGGTAGAATCTCACGACTTGTCCGGGGGCTCTAAGTCAGTCAACTTGTGCCTTCCCCATCAGCCTTCGGCCTCCTAATGCATCCCTTTGGGGAAAAACGTAAAGGACAACGGAAGCAGTGTGGGCTTCGTTAAGTGTACAGTTTACCCAGAGTTCTGCAAGAGACCCGACAGACACCCTGAAGGACATTGGAGGTTTGTGCCCAACTGGGAGGGTTAATTTTATGTGTTAACTTGACTGGGCTAAAAGATATCCAAAGGGCTGGTAAAACATCATCTCTGGGTGTGTTTGTGAGGATGTTTCTGGAAAAGGTTAGCATCTGAATTGGTGAACTGAATAAAGCAAACGGCCCTCCCCAATGTGGGTGGGCATCATGCAATCCACTGAGGGCCTCGACAGAACAAAAAGGCAGTGGAAGGGGCAAACTTGCACTTGCACACACACACACACACACCCCGCCCCCCCCTCCCCCCCAAGCCCTGTACTTGA
>NW_027551573.1:1655165-1678386 GCF_008692635.1 Crocuta crocuta
CCCTGTACTTGAGCCGAGACATTCATCTTCTCCTGCCCTTGGACACTGCACACCGAATTTCCTGGTTCTTAGGCTTTTAGGCTCTAACGTGACTTACGCCATCAGTCGTCTCCCCCTCCTCCAGCCCCCAGATTCTCTGGCCTTTGGGCTCAGACTGAATGTCACCACCGGCTTTCCTGGTTCCTCAGCTTGCAGATGGCAGATCGTGGGATTTCTCAACTTTCGTAACTGCTTAAGCCGATTCCTATAAGAAATCTCTGTGTACGTCTACCTCCATGCTGTTGGTTCTGTTTCTCTGGAGAACCCTAACACAGATTTCGGTACCAAGAGTGGTTCAAAACCAGAATTTTAAGGTTGAGTTTTCTGAATTGGTTCTGGGGTTTCTGTAATTGGTTGTCTAATCTGATTGGATTCAAAGACACTACTAAACTCTATTTCCAGTAGTCAAGAAACACTGGTACTCCACATGGGAACCCATCAGAGGAGTAAAATATCTGCACTGCACACTCCTAGTCAACCATTTATTAGAAGGAGCTAAGCGACTCTGTAGGATCCTTCTGAACAATTTGGCAGAAATATGGGATATAATGACACTGGCTGGTGGTACAATAATGTGGCGGGACAAAGTGGTAAGGGTGAGCTCAGGGATTCAAATTTCCAGCTTAAGCAGCAAAAAGGAGCCAGGAGCTTCTAGGTCAGCCCTGAAGGAGACCGTCTCTTATAGCTGCAGGGCTGAAACTGTTGAAAGTCAAGGGCAGAGCAGCATCCCGTGATGGGCAGATTATTACAGCACAAGTTGAACCCCTAGCTGTGTGGGGCGCTGTGGTGCAGGTAAGGACACTGACCGGGAAAGAATGCGATCCTGTAAGTTGAGACGGGGATGTGAGGGAACCCCTGAGGAGGCTGGGGCTCTGAGCCCCTAAGTTCTGATAAGCCTTTTTTCCCATTGGAAGCGGCCCTGCAGCCAGTGGTGGTTTGGGCCTTCCCACCCCCTCAGAGCGGATTAACCTGGCACTGCCTGAGGAACCGGTCATGATCTCCACTGAGGCAGTTGCCCCACAGGAAGATGCTGAGTCTCCTCAGGACACCTCCCCCACCAACCCCTCTTTGCTTGTAGAGCCATAACCAAGTCCCCATAGACCCCTAAAGGGGAAGAACAAAGTGTGACCCATGAGGAGATGGGCCATGCTCCAGAGTACTACTTGAGTTTTCTAATTTACAGGCGCACAAGTCCAGGGACCATGTGTGGGAATGGACATCAAAGGTGTGGGACAGTGGTGCACGCATCGTAAAGTTGGATCAGGCCGGATTTATGGACATGGGCTCACTAGGCAGAGATCCAGCGTGAATGTTGCAGCTCGGGGAGTCAGAAACGGATCGAACAGTTTGCTCGGTTAGTTGCCTGAAACATGGACCAAAAGGTGGCTCCAGTGAGAGAGCTGGAAATGTCTGACCTGAGAGGTGGGAACAGTCACTGTAACAGACAGCAGAGGCGGCAGCAGTCAGAACGCTGGGGCTCCCACCAGCCTGGGGCGCTGGCTAACGGCCGTGGTGTTCCTAGCAGTGAGACAGACAGGAAGCCTACCAAATTCTTCCTTCGTCTATACAAGCAGAAGAGTTCTAGGCCACGCGAACAAAGCCTAACTTGAATCATAAAAAGAATGTCACGGTCCCTCAATTTCCAGACCTGAGCCAGTGTATAGACCCAAAACCCCTCGAAGGAAGGGGGTCGGGGGTTGGGTCCCTTTGAGGAAGGATCCTGGTACGCTACTAAAAATTTATGCTGTTCATCTTTTTCCTAGCCTGCCCAAAAGGGGCCTTCAGCTTTTTACCAGAGTAATTGTGCATTAGGGAAAAGGAAATAATCAGACCTTTTGGGAACCACTGGCCACTGGCTCTGAACTAATTCCAGGAGACCAAAATGTCATTCTGGCCCTCCAGGCAGAGAAGGGACTTATGGAGGCCAGGGGACCGATGGAGTTTCAGTTCAGGTCTGTGTCGGTGGGCCCCCAAGCCCACACTGTGGTCATCCCTCCAGCTCCGAAGGCATAATCGATCCAGCTAGCAGAGCCCCACATCGGTTTCCTGACCGGTGGAGTGAGGGTCATTATTGCAGGAAAGCCGAGTGGAAGCCATTAGAATGGCCTCTACCTAGGAAAGGAGTAAGTCAAAAGCAATAAATACTCCATCCCTGGAGGGACTGCAGAGATCAGTGTCACCATGGAGGACTTGAAAGACGCAGGGGTGGGGATTCCCACATCTCCACATGACTCTCCTATCTGGCCGGTGCAGATCTTGGAGAATGGCAGTGGGTTTATGTAATAAGCTTCGGCAAGCGGTGACTCCCATTGCAGCTGCTGTTCCAGATGCGCTTTGATCGCTCAAGCAAATTAACATACCCCTTGATTCCTGGTATGCAGCTACTGAATTAGCAAATACATTTTTCTCCAGCCCTGTCCACGAGGCCCAGGGTCATTTTGCTTTCAGCTGGTGTAAGCAGTACCTTCACTGCCCTGCTTCTTGGGTTTATCGTCTCCAGCCCTGGGCCATAATTTCTTTTGCAGGGTTTCATCACCTCTCGCTTACACGAGGCATTACGCTGGTCCATTATGCTGATGATATCCTGCTCATCAAGGGAGCAGGAAGTAGCAACTCCTCTAGACTTGAGAGAGCCCCTTCTCCCAGTACTCCTGTATCGGAGGGCTGCTCTCCCACTATGTGCTGCGGGAGTGGTCCCTACGCCCCTGCTCCAGGGCTGCACACCTGACCCAGGCCCGGCCAATTGGAACACGGCATTCCCTCAGCTGCAGCAACAGGATCAAAGGTGCACAGCCCTCTCTTGGTCACAGGCTCATCCAGACAAACTTGAAGAGGCCACCTCGCCCGGCTTCATCCAGGACACGGAGTAGGAAACGCCATGCACCAGCAGGCGAGCATCAGGGGAGTGAGCTCAGTGATCTAGGTGCTATTCTCTGAGCAAAAGGATAAGGGACATCTGCGCCTCCCAGGGGCCATTATCTCTTGTAATGGCCCTCGGGCCAAGTTTCCAGAGGTCCCAGAAAGGGACTTGTCCAGTCAAAGAACCACTGCATGCAGAGAAGCCCAGGGCCATGGCTTTCTGCCAGAAGTTTCGCTCACTCATAGTCTTCGCAGCCCAGATGCAGGGTGCCAACAGGTCATTTTCAGCATAAGTACCATGGCCCCAAACACAGCTGACAACCCACCTTTATCCAGAGAATGAGCTGGAGGCAGGAGAATGGAGGCATTCTCACGTAGAAGGGGAAAGGGTTTTGTTAACTATATTCACAAACGGAGAGCATGTTAGCCAAGTTGGACCAATCAAAGTCATTCCCGTGACTTTTGCTGAAGCTACTAGAAAAGAGGGCTGTCTCCCCAGGCTGGCAGGCAGGCAGCCCCAAGTTGCCGGTGGCCTTCTTTGTCTCTGTGAGACTGAAGCCCAACATGAAGAGGGCCCAAGCGAAGAGATGGCGAGAGTCGGGTGCCATCTGACATCTGCTGGTTACCTCAATCCACTCGTGCACGAAGCCAGCGCCGTTTTGAGCTTTTTAGTTATACCAGCTGAAGTCCCCCCCCACCCCAAAGTTTAAGCCACTTTGGGTTGGATTTCTGGCACTTGTGACCAAGACAGTCGTGACTAATATATATATATTGCTCAATAAATTTGGTGGTGAGAATAAAAAGGGGAGGGGTGGGAGCTGAATGAGGTGGAGACGTGAGTTTTAGTCCTGATTTTCAGGCTGACATCCTCCCTTCCTCCTCTGGCCCTCGGAAAGGGCTAAAACTAATGGGTAGTTCCCTACCTGGGTGGAGAGCGTCTGTGGAATTCCTGGGCCTGAGGCCTCTTGCACTGTGGGAGTGAGGCTTGCGCTAGAAGACTTCTGTGCTTCTCCTGCACATCTACACAGCCAGGGTCTGGTTAGCACCTCATCTGGAGAAAGGGCTCTGCAAATAAAACCACCACCTGGATGGCTTCTTAGGCTCCTTCTGGAACCAACATTCAAAGGATCCCTCTCTCCTCCTGTTCAATTGCTCAACAAACACTTGATACCTACAGTGAGCAAAGCACCTGGAGAAGAGATGCGGGGATCCAGAGAGAAGTTGCGTCCCTGGGCCTGCAGGCACCTGGTGCCATGGGGGAAAACGCACATGGCAATGACTGGGGATGAATGACGTGAGCATGAGGGTATGCGCCGCCACAGCCCGGGACGATCCCTGGGACTGAGGGACTCTGGGGGAGATGCCAAAGCGCAGGGCATCAGTGAAGGAGCAGGGCTTTGATCTGCTCAAGAGTCGGAGGAAACACTCTCTGGTAACAAGAAGAGCTATGAAAAGCTGAGGAAGAGAACGTCTTCAGCTGGCAGACAAAACCGGAGGCAGGGTCCAGTTCTGATCCTTCGCCAGGTGCCACGCCGCTCACGGGTCTCCTACCACCGCTCCCATGACCTGCCCACAGGTAAGGACTCGAGGCTTCCAGAACTTCTGTCACATGCTCCAAGGTCGCTCAGGATGAGGCGCATAGCAGGTGGCTCTGGGAGATGCGCCGTGTTCTAACCTTTAGGTCTGGCGGCCAGCTGGGATAGCACCCCCACACCTACGCCCCCACAGTAGCTGAGCACAGGAGGGGAGAGGAGACGAGAGGCAGAGGAAGCTCTGGGCACTCACCGCTGGAAGGAGGCCATGCGGTCCTTCAGAGCCTGCACGAAGGGGAGGATCCAGTGGTGCCGCAGAACCACACTCTGGGACAGGCTGAGGTGGAATGCCTCCATCCGAACCAGCCGGGGGACGTGTGTCTGTGCACAGGGCAGCAATGTGTCAAGCAGGTCCAGGAACTCCTCCGTGGTTTCATCTGGAAGGGAGAGTGGATAGGCTTAGCCAGGGTGGCGGGGCTGAACCCCAGAAGGCAGAGAAAGGCCTGTTACTCTGGGTTTTAGGAGAAAATGACTTTGAGAGCAGCCTAGCTGTATGTATTTTAATAATATCTTAATATAGTCTAATGGTTAAAGAAGTAACACACATATGCTCATTGTAAAGAATTCAAGTGAAAAAGGAAATAGGCAGAGGAGCCTAGGTGGCTCAGTTGGTTAAGCGGCAGACTCATAATTTTGGCTGAGGTCATGATCTCACAGTTTGTGAGTTAGAGCCCCACATTGGGCTCTGTCTGACAGCTCAGAGCCCAGAGCCTGCTCCAGAGTCTGTGTCTCCCACTCTCTCTGTCCCTCCCCAACTCACGCGTTCTCTCTCTCTCTCAAAAATACATAAACATTAAAAAATAAATAAATAACAAATGTGTATGTTACAAAATTGTGTGTTGTAAAATGTATACTCTGAAGGACAGAAAATTTATTTTATTTATTTAAAGTTCCTTCCTTCCTTCCTTCCTTCCTTTCTTTTAAGTAATCCCAGTGTGGGGCTTGAACTCACAACCCCGAGATCAAGTCACATGGTCTTCCGGCAGAGCCAGCCAGGTGCCCCAAGGACAGAAACTTTGAGAGCTGAGATATAAAAAGAAATATGTAAAGAGGTTCTAATACTTTTCTTCTAAGTGGATCCTCTTGACCTCTCCCCCAGGGGGAATACACCCCACTTTCAAGACGACTACCCTAGATATCCAGATTGCCAAGCTTGGATGCCTATCTCTCCAGCCCTTTATTTTATTTTTTTTAATGTTTATTTTTGACAGACAGAGAGAGAGAATGAGCAGGGAGAGATGGAGAGAGAGAATCCCAAGAAGGCTCTGCATTGTCAGCACAGAGCCCAACGTGGGACTCAAACTCATGAACAGTGAGATCGTAACCTGAGCCGAAACTGATGCTTAACTGACTGAGCCTCCCAGGCACCCCTTCCCAGCCCTTTCGCAGTGTATGTACTAATGTATGTATTTTATTTATTGAAAAGATGACAGTGCACCATTCAAACTGTTCTTCCACTGGCTTTCTTCATATAGCAGGATACGCTAGATGGCCTTGCTCTCTAGGGCAAGCTCGTGACTACAGCGCCATAGTAATCCATAATCACAAATGGCACTTTTTAGTCTCCCATTAGACGTTTAGAACTTCCTGATAAACATTTAGAATGCTCCTAATTTTTCACAAAGACAAGGATCACTACAATGACCACCACTGTATGTTCACGATTTGTTTTTTAAATCAAATGTATGACTGGAGCTGCATGGTTAACAGTCTGCCCACACCCAGTGTTACTTGATTTGTCCAAAACCCTGGTGAGTAGGCAGTATAGGAATCAGTCTCATTTGACTGGATGGTAGAAATGGAGGTCCTAAGGGTTGACCTGATCTAATGCAAAATACTAAGAGCCACTACTTACTCTGCATATTGTGCTAAGAGCCTGACATAAGTGATCTGATTTAATCTTCACAAAAGTCCTAGGAGATATGTATTCCCCATTTTAGAGATGAGGAAACTGAGGTTCTGGGAAGTCCAGTAACTTACTGAAGGGAACCCAGAGCAGTAGGTAGTAAAGTGAGGTCTCACTCCAAAGCCTGGTCATTTTTTGCCTGCCATTTACTCACGAGGGCTGGGAGGGGAAAGGGACTTGACCCTAGCACACCTAGGGCCCTCTTAGAAATAAACATCCCACTCTGGGATGGCCTTGACACTCTGCTTAGACCCTCGCTTGGTCACCTCCTCATGAGAGAGAAAACATTATTTTTTATTAGCCTAGGGTTAATAAAAAAATATTTCAGGCAATGAATTTGAAACTGAAACCAAATTTACAGAAAAATCTTCCAATTCTTGAAACTTATTCTCTCTCTGCTAAGCCCATCTCTCTCCTACCATCGATGACAGAGGTTTCTGGCCTCTTCCTCCTGGTTGGGGCCAGCCTCCTCCCATCAAGAGGCACCTATCAGAGATGGGGCGCCTGGGTGGCTTAGTCGGTTAAGCATCCGACTTTCGCTTAGGTCATGATCTCACGGTTCATGGGTTCGGGCCCCGCGTCGGGCTCTGTGCTGACTGCCAGCTCAGAGCCTGGAGCCTGTTTCAGCCTGTGACTCCCTCTCTCTCTGACCCTCCCCTGCTCACGCTGTCTCTCTCTCTCTCTCTCTCCTAGAAATAAATAAAAAATATTAAAAAAAAAAAAAAAGAGGCACCTATCAGTCTCAGCCACTCATCTTTTACACATTACTCACATGGCACGTAGACGTGGGTGGCCCAGTTGCCCCGCTCGTGGGGGAAGGTGCGCACCCGGCCCCCATGTTTCGCGCTGTCATCCTCAGGCCCTTCCTCAGTGCCCAGGAACATGTGCAGCACACTGTCGGGTACTGGCAACCTCTGGCTGGGAAGGGGGCTCTGGGCGCTGCAAGGTAAAAAAAAAGGAAGCGAGCACATTTATCCTCCTAGAATTCTCTACCGTATACGTACAGGGTGGACCGTGTGCACCTATCTCCCACCAGGTGCTGTAAGCAGCTTCCAGAAACCACAAAGCTCTTTCCCCAGCGCTGTCTCACTGCGGTTGCTCAGCAACGCCAGGAGCCTGCCTTTGGTGGGAGTTGATTCCCAGGGAAGGCAATGGGCAGGCAGCAGTGTGTGGTTCAGAGGTCACATTTCCTAAATGGACAAGCCTGAATTGCAATAGCACTGCCTAGCTCTGGGGTCTCGAGCAGGTCATGGGCACTCTGTGGGCCTCAGTTTCCTCATCGGTGAAGTGTACCTGATAGAGCTATTGTGAGATCAAGCCAGTTACTGCTTGAAAGGCACTCTTCAGAGCATCAGGCTTGGCATTTGAGAGCTGAAGCTCCACGAAATAAGGCTTCGCCGGTTTTGTTCACTGCCGAGTGTCCCAGTCCCGAGCCTGGCGCGGTGCGGGTGCTCAATGAGTATTTTACTGGATGAATGAAAACACTCCCCGAAAGAGGAAACAGACCCAGGGGTGGTGCTGTGGTGCACGCCAGCCGCGGGGGCTAGACCCGAGCCCACGTTACCTGCCCCGTAATCTTGGCCTAGCCAGGAGGGGGCACTCTGGGGCTTAGTCCAGGGCTGTCCTCCGGATCCTCCTTTCCCGCGGCTTCCCCGGTCCTATCCTGGAGAGCCGCCCCGCACCATCGCCCCTTCCCCCCAAGATACCCGGGTCCCATCGGGGTGTCGCGCGAACCAGCACCCTCCCCAAAAAGATTTCTTCTCACTCCTTCCCCAGGGCAGCCTCCAGCCCCNGCCGAACTCATTGGGCCTCCTCCACGACTAGACGCCGGCTCAGAGAGCACTAGCACCCGGAATTTCGCTACGCCGGAAGTGCCCTCCAGGGGCGGGGCCCGGTTTAGCACCGCCTCGGGGCGGGGCCTGGAGGGCGGGGTCCGGCGGGACTCAGGCGAGTCTTTACCACCCAGACCACGCTCCCTGCCGGGTCCCAGCGCCTGGACCGCTACCTGGAGCCTCCTGGAACCCCACCCCCCACAGCCTCCGTGTGCCCATTTCACAGATCGCTCTGGGCGTTGACCTCTCTATCTGCAGCCAACCGCAACCAGACCTCCCAGCCACGAATGGTCCCTGGGTCAGCGATCAGTGCCCTAGACCCAACGGAGATGGGATTAGAGATCCGGGAGCTCCCTCCTCAAGCGGGTGCAAAGGCCGAGCTCCAGGGGCCCGTCCCTTAAGAGCAAGCTGAGCAGTCAGCGGCGGGTCAGTTCCCGAAGATCAGAGGGTCTAGGAGGCCCCTCTTCTCAGGTGCCGGCGTCGGGCCCGGGGGTCGCGCCGCTGGAGCCCCCTTTCCCTAAGGGCGAGCAGGTTGGTCGGAAGCGAGCTGCCTCCCTGGGTCAGCTGAGGCGTGCCGACCGTGTAACTGGAAAGCCACCTCTCACGCCTGACTGTCCGACCCAGCCTGGCCGCGGGGTCCCCAGCAGGGGGCGGCCCCGCCCCGCGCCGCCCGCTCCTCCCGCAGCCGCCNGGCCCAGCCTGCGGCCCTGGGGCCTTCCTCCGGCTCAGTCGCCCGCGGGGCCGGCGCTCTGGCCTGTAGCGGCCTGGCCAGTCTCGGTGAGGGCTGACAGGAGGCGGCCCAGCTGGGCAGGTAGCAGTGCCGGCGGCGGGGAGGTGATCGCCTTTCATTCGGTTTCCCAGGGAAGAGGAAGGGCTGGCTTGGGACGCCAAGTGGGGGCCTCCCTTTGCCTCCCTTGCACTAGTCACTCCTCTTTGCGGAATTATCAGGCCTCCGTGCTGTACCTTCTTGGAAAGGGCAGGGGTGGGCAGTGCAGCTGGGGGCCCAGGACTGGGGACCCTGGTTCTGGCAGCCATTCATGCTGGGGGCGGGGGGAGGAGGGTGGGACAACGGAACATTTGGGTTGGCGCATCCGGACCTAGACAGCGCTCAAAGTAGCCCCACCTCCCTCTTTCCTGGGGAGGCTCCCTACCTGCTTGCTCATGCAACCTGCTGCCTCGGCCAGGAGCAGCGACTCCTTTCCTTCTTTCCTTCCCGGAAGATACTGTGGATGACAGTTTTTCCCCCAGACTCTTATGTTTCTTTGGCAGAACAGTTAGAGGCAGGGCTGGCCTGTGAAGCCATCCCCTTTTTGTCTCCTCTTTCCCTCAAGGGAAAACTTAGAAACTTTTCGGTGTTTGAGGCAGAGGAGCTGGAAACCTGAAAGTGGGTTGCCTGTAATTCTAAAAGTACTTCCCTCTCGCTGTCCTTACCTTATGCTGCCACAAAGTGGTGAGTTAGAGATTTGCCTGGGATGGGTGGTCTTTACCTTCTCCACTGGTAACCCAAAATGTTATGGATTTGGAGCAAAGGAACAGGGTTGTCTGGAAAGGTTATCTGTTCCAGGATGTCCTGGAGAGAGGAGAAATGCTCTGTGGTTAGCATGCTACTTGCCACATTGCAGAGGCAAACTTCTAATTGTCTGCCTTTTCCAGGAGGCCTTGGCATTGCCAGGTTCAGAGGATTCAGGAGCTTTGGGTGCTTTGGCAGATAACTAGAGTGGGGGGTGTGCTGCTGTGGAGACCTCCAGGCTGGGTGGGTGTGTGTGGACCTAGCATCTCTACCCCCCATCTTCATCGGCTCAGGGCTCTGCCGGGCCACCTAGATAGATGTCGTGTGGAGAAAGAACAGGCCCATGGTCGGGATAGCAGGCCTGCTGAATACTTGAGAGGCATGTGGTGCAGCCCCTCCCAAAAGAAGTTTTTTGAGATGTTCCTGGGTTCCTGTAGCTGCTTTAAATGTTGACTGTGAGGCTGTTTGCTGTTGGGCCCTCAGATCTGGGAGGCCTGGTTCTCTGTTCTAGCAGGCTCTTATCCTGAGCACTGATGTCCTGGGTTGAGATTCAGGGCTCTCGGGAGCTGGAAAGCCTCAGGGAGTCCTCAACCACTGCCTCTGCTTTTCTCTAACATATTGGGCTTCCAAGTAAGAATTTATTTGCAAAAAAAAAGGTATGCTGCTAAAATAGTTTTGTCTTAATGGGTCAGTCTTCCCCTCTCTCTTCCTTTGGAGCAGGAGCAGAATTTATGACTTCTTTGTGTTACGAGCAGATCATCCCAGCCCCTTATCTGTGACACAGCTGACTGAAGAGGGCTGGCCGTAGGCTGGGGAGCTGGGAGGCTCTCAGCTGGAGGAGCTGAGCTGCTGGCCGACTTCTCTGGTCTTGTGTGAAGAGCAGATATTCCAGCCCTGAGCCTCTCTCCCTTCCTTGAGGTGGCAGCGGTGTGGCAAATGCAGGCAGAACAGGGAGAGGGCCCAGGGACCAGCTGTGTATCTCTGCCTTGAGCTCACCAGGTTTCTCTTCTCTACAGAAGCAATCATCGGGGAAGGCAGAACCTTTCTGGCATTGCTGGCACCCTGCCTCGAAGAGCCCCCTGTCCTGCAGACAGAGCCTTGTAATCTGTCTTGGTTAACGAGTTGGGCGGTCTGACCAGTCCCTCTTCTGTGCCTTGCCCGAGGTTTTTGTCCATACCTGGTCCTAGGCAGCCTCTGTCCGGGTTGGATCACCTTAAGTGGGAAACTGAAGCCATTACTCTCCAAGCCCTGTTTCATCCTCGCAAGCATGTCCGAGAGCTGGCAGCAGCCTCCGCAGACGCAGCCCCAGCAGCCGCAGCCGCCGCAGCCGCAGCACCACGCCGAGCCCCCGCCGGCCCTGGCCGAGCACTCGCTGCCTCCAGGCTCAGCTGAGAACCCCCTGGGCTGCGCTGTCTACGGCATCCTCCTGCAGCCCGACCCGGGCCTCCAGCCCCCGCAGCACGCGCCCCTGCAGGCAGCCGGCGAGCCGGGCCCCAAGTGCGGCGTGTGCGGTCACGACCTGGCGCACCTCTCCAGCCCGCATGAGCACCAGTGCCTGGCGGGCCACGACCGCTCGTTTCAGTGCACGCAGTGCCTCAAGATCTTCCATCAGGCTACCGACCTGCTGGAGCACCAGTGCGTGCAGGCTGAACAGAAGCCTTTTGTCTGTGGCGTCTGCAAGATGGGCTTCTCGCTGCTCACCTCACTGGCGCAGCACCACAGCGCGCACAGCGGCACCGGTGGCCTTGTGAAGTGTTCCATCTGCGAGAAGACCTACAAGCCGGCCGAGGCCGCCGAGCCCGCGGCCACCGCCGCCTCCTCACTGCCCCCCGCAGCCGCGCCACCCGCCGTCGCTCCCGCCGAACAGGCCGACAAGCCCTACAGCTGCTCCATCTGCCAGAAGCCCTTCAAGCACCTGTCGGAGCTGTCGCGGCACGAGCGAATCCACACCGGCGAGAAGCCATACAAGTGCACACTGTGCGACAAGAGTTTCAGCCAGTCGTCCCACCTGGTGCACCACAAGCGCACGCACAGCTCAGAGCGGCCGTACAAGTGCGCGGTGTGCGAGAAGACCTTCAAGCACCGCTCCCACCTGGTGCGCCACATGTACGCGCACTCGGGCGAGCACCACCTGTTCCGCTGCAACGTGTGCGAGCTGCACTTCAAGGAGTCCTCGGAGCTGCTGCAGCACCCGTGCACGCCGAGCGGGGAGCGGCCCTTCCGCTGCGGCGAGTGCCAGAAGGCCTTCAAGCGGCCGTCGGACCTGCGGCAGCACGAGCGCACGCACAGCGCGGAGCGGCCTTTCAAGTGCGACCTGTGCCCCATGGGCTTCAAGCAGCAGTACGCGCTCATGCGGCACCGGCGCACGCATAAGACCGAGGAGCCCTTCAAGTGCGGCCTGTGTGAGAAGGGCTTCGGGCAGCCCAGCCACCTGCTCTACCACCAGCACGTGCACACCCTCGAGACCCTCTTCAAGTGCCCCGTGTGCCAGAAGGGCTTCGACCAGTCGGCCGAGCTGCTGCGGCACAAGTGCCTGCCGGGCGCCGCCGAGCGGCCCTTCAAGTGCCCCGTGTGCAACAAGGCCTATAAACGCGCGTCGGCGCTGCAGAAGCACCAGCTGGCCCATTGCTCGGCAGCCGAGAAGCCCCTGCGCTGCACCCTGTGCGAGCGCCGCTTCTTCTCCTCCTCGGAGTTCGTGCAGCACCGCTGCGACCCAGCCCGCGAGAAGCCACTCAAGTGCCCGGACTGCGAGAAGCGCTTCAAGTACGCGTCGGACCTGCAGCGGCACCGGCGCGTGCACACGGGGGAGAAGCCCTACAAGTGCCCCAATTGTGACAAGGCCTTCAAGCAGCGCGAGCATCTCAACAAGCACCAGGGTGTGCACGCCCGCGAGCAGCAGTTCAAGTGCGTGTGGTGCGGCGAGCGCTTCCTGGACGTGGCCCTGCTGCAGGAGCACAGCGCGCAGCACAGCGCGGCTGCGGCGGCTGCAGAGGGCGCCTACCAGGTAGCCGCCTGCCTGCCCTGAGTGCGCGCCTCGGCCCCCATCCCGTCCCAGCCCGGGCTCCTCGCAGTGAGCCCTCCACCCAGCCCCGGCCCGGTGGTTGAGGCCCTGGGCCCTGCACCCAGAGTGACCCTGAGAACAGAGGGCCCAGGGCTGCCCTGGGGCGGGGGTGGGGCTGGGGGTGGAAGTGGGGGCCTGGAGGTGGGGNTCCTTTTCTTGAGAGCCATCAGCGCCCCCTCCCTTGTCTCTGGGGGCTTGGAACCAGGCTGGAAATCAAGTGGCCTCTCTCTACCCGGCAGAGGGATTGGTGCCAGCCCAATGCTCCCCAACTTTTCAGCCCAACTAGAAACCAGATAGTTTAGGAAGGAGGATGGCCATGGTAGGGGCTGAGAGAAGGGCTGGGACCCCATAGGTGGGGTGGATCCTCTTTCAAGTTGCTGCTTGAGGGAGAAGGCCAGCTTTGTGATATAGTCCTGGGGACCAGGGGGGGCACGTGGTGAGCCGCAGGCCTGTCTGTCTCCAGCTAGGGGCGATGTGCCCTTTGGTTTCTGATACTGAGACAGAACAGGAGGGCTGCACGGCTGTGAGCCGGGTCTGCCTGGAGACAGCTGGCCCAGCCCGAAGGGAGGAGGCAGAGACGTTTTCCTGTGACACAATCAGCCAGGGACAGTGCCATCCACAGGGAAAGGACGAAAGGCAGCTTTTGTGCGGAGGGCTAATCTTGCTGTCCCAGAAGCACCCCTCCTACTCCTGCAGCGTGGTTCCAGGCTCTGGGCAACGTGGTTCCAAGCTCTGGCTCACTGCCAGACAGGACTGCTGACGTGAAAGAAGGGGATTGTTAGACCACCGTGGTGCCTGGGAGGAAGCAGGGCCAAGCCCACGATCTTACCAGTGGATGCAAACAAGTGTCCTGCCCCTTGAATGTGTGAACCAAAGTGTCAAGGGTGTGGCTCCAATCAGCTTGCCTCTGCTCTGCTTCTGGGCCAAGACCAGGCCTGGGCACCCGAGGTGGGGGAGGTGAAAGGACTCTGATCCCACAGTGCTCTCCCAGCCCGTGGGCACCGTCCCCACAGTCTGGCTGTTGGCCTGGACTCCAGGGGTCTTGCACTGTCCTGGACAACATCCAGTGACTTCCAAGGCCAGAGCATTCCCTCTGGGGTCCTCCTGGGGTCCCTCTAGGTCTCCGGCTGACCTCCAGGGCTCATGGAATCAAGGGTGTCTGGGGCAATAGGGAGCTGGGGAAGGGGGTTGTTAAGGAAACAGGTAGGTGGCTGGAATCGACTGGCCAGCAGGGACCCTCCTTAGGAAGCCCCAGGACCTTTATTATCAAAGTGATTCTTTTGAGTCCTGCCCCCTTCCGGCCCTCCTCCTTGGGTGTGGGTCTCGAAAGACTTTAATCAGTGCTCGCACCAAGGGCCCAGAGGAGCAGGGAGGCCCCCTTGTTTCACTGTCACCTTGAGAAGGCTGAAGAGGCCACAGCTGCCTCCTCTATGGGACTGGGCTCCCTTCCTGTGCCCGCAGAAAGGGGCCGGTCCTTCCCCTCGGTGCTGGCTCCCCGTCACAATGCCTCAAAAGACATGAAACCCAGGCCGACCACAGGCCCATTTTCCCCCCTTTCCTTTTGCTTTCTAAAAGCAGTTGTTATACTGTTCATAACATTGTATAGTTTAATTTCATGTCATTTTGGATCTTCTATTAAAATGTGAAAATTTGGATTTTTAAAAAGAACGACTCCACTTTAGATAGCCCCTTTTGATGTTAATATATAGTGAGTCCAATGTATGCTTTAGAAGTAAAGACATTGACCATCACAGACCAAAGCACTGCTTTTTCTGGTCATTCTTGCACTGGGGGATGAGGGGGCATAGAGAGGGAGAGACAGGTGTGCCGGCCAGGCTGGCAGGCTTGGGGCTGCGACATAAGACTGGGTTTGAATCCCGAGTTTTGAATGCTCTGGTCATGTGACTTCGGGCAAGTCACTACACCTCTTTGCCTTGCTTAGTTGCTGTGAGAATTAAAGGGCCTCACGGATGGAGGCCCTGGTTAGGCAAGCTGTGAAGGTGCTCATCGGGGCCCCAGGGAATAGGCCTGCGGCCTCTTGGCCTTCCTAGGGGTCTAACTGCAGTTTCCACAGAGGGAGCTGGGCTGTGAGGGACAGACAGCTTGTGGATGGTCAGAAGCTGGGAGCCTGGCCTAGGAAGCACCAGTGCTGGCTGAGCCCCAGTGGAGAACCAGGGCTTGCCCGGGCAGCAGTGGCCCCAGCCAGATGCCCTGCCCCAGAGGGTTGCCACCTCTCACCCGGTCACATGGCCATTTGCATGTCCATGTCCCCCTTTGGCCTTCCAGCACAACTTTCTTCTGTTCCCTTGCCCCAGTGCCCCTGTGGGCCAGCTGTGACTTGAGCTCCTTCCGTTTCTCAAGGGCAGGGGTGGAGTTGGGGAGAGAGGGAGAAACAGCCTGCCCAGGTCTGGGCATCTGAGAGCCAGTGGAGGGGGGTTGCTGGGTATTTGACCAAACACCCTGTCCTGGAAATGGGGGTGGTGGGAGCAGAAAGTCAAGAGGACAAAGAGCTGCTCGCACCACAGGGGGGGCAGAAGTCTTAGTGGAAGGGCCGAGGGGGACACCCGATGTGACCCTGACCCCACACTCTCCTTTTCCCCTCCGTGTGTGCTCATGGGAGGACCTCCTTCGAGGAGCCATGTGGATCCTTCCTGCAGGTGTCCCCGTGTCAGCAAGAGGACACTCAGGCCCCTTGTCTCTCCAGCTTTCCTTCTAGCTGAGTGATCTTAGGCAAAAACCACCCACGTTGCAGAGATTCCCGGAAAGCACTGGCATGTGTTTGGTGCTTTATAGCTTCAGGTTGTCCTTCCTGAATGGAGTGGTCTCCGTGTGCCCTGGGGCAGCAGGAGCCCTGGCAGGCTATAGCGGAGCCCGGGAGCCCACAATGACGTTCTCTTTTTCTGTCCCCACCCCCACCTCTTTGCACAAAACAGTGGAGCTCCTATGGCTCCCACCTGGCCCTCAGCCTCAGGGCTCCAGCCTGTGTCAAAACCAGGGCAGTGAATGGAGCCTGGGAGCCTGGAAGTCTGTTCAAGTTCAACTCCTAGTCTTTTGATAAAAAGTGACCCCAGGCATCTGTCAACTGCCTCTCCTCGGGCCTCAATTCCCCATCTGAAGCTGAGGTCTTGACTCTGATCTCTGAGAGTCCTTAGAGACCTGACACTCTGATTCTGGGAAGGTGGTAGGATCAAGCTGTGTCCCCCTTTCCTCTCCCTGCCTCTCCCAGCCTCCAGCCTGCTGTCCTGCTGCCTCAGTGTGGCTTCAGCTGTAAGTGACAGAGACAGCATAGCCAGGCGTAAGCAGCAGCAAGCGGACCGTGTCTCCCCCCTACCTGCCCAGGAGCCCCACAGCCGTGTGCCATGGCTGATGTGAGCCTCCCGCTTGTAGAGCATAGCATTTTCAGGAGGGGACTTCAGACATGGTGACTAGGGGTGTGAACTAGTACTACCTCCTTCAGTCTCTGGGCAGTCATTCCCTTTGCCCCAGCCACTGATAGAATAGGAAGAGGGTGGTTCCTTGAGGCGAGAGGTGACATCTGGATGACAGCCAGAGCTGGGAAGAGCAAGAGGGACAGGCCGACACACACCTCCCATTTTGGAATTAGTACCTCCCCCCTGCCTGGGGATGGAGGTGCTGCACTGGTGGGGTGGATGGGGGAGAGGGTGGCATTCTCCATGGTCCTAGAAGTCCTTGCCAGGGCCACCAAAGAGCTTTGTCACTCTCCCATTGTGGCTGGCTGTGTGCTTGGCCCTGCACAGGGGTCAGGGGAACCCCACTCTCTGGGGGTGGAGCCTGTGCTCACGAACCTTGGTGGCAGTGTCGTGGTGTCGTGGTGAAGAGTCAGATCTGGCTAGCGTCCCCACTCTGCCACTTGTCAGCAACAAAGCTCTGGGCAGGTGGCTGGACTTCTCTGAGCCCCGTTTTCCTCATCGGTGAAACGGAGCCAGTGCTGCTCTGAGTGTAGGGCGAAGGCACAGTGAAATGGCTTGTGTGCAGGGTTGGGCCCATAGTGGCCACTCAGGAAAGCAGAACAATGGGAGGTCAGAGGCTGAAGGGAGCTGGCCTAACTCTTTCATCTGAACGTCAGGGCTCTTCCCCACCCCAACCGGCCACCCCACTCCTAAGCCCTTTTCCATCCGCCAGCTGGTCAGAGCCTCATATCATCTCCCCGAGACGAGCAGGACAGACTTGAGTATGCCCTTTGGGCTGACCCCTGAGAAGTCCTGGGGCTACCCAAAGCCATGCATTTGGTGATGAGAGAGGCCTGGAATTGTGGGGGCTGGCCTGGTGGGGAATAGACAGAGGGAATGGGACAGCCCTCGGCTCTGAACTTCACAGGCCTCCAGCTCTGGCCACTGAAGCCGGAGGCTCTGGTTCCAACCCACTCTTTGTGGGCCAGGAAGCCAGTCACAATGGCTGGGACTGGTGCCGGCAGCCGGTCTGGCCAGCGGAGCAGGAAAGCTCTTCACCATCCGGCAGAGGGGGCGGCCAGCCCTCTGGTGGGCCCTTGACTCCCGAAAGGATTAAAGCTGCTGTGTTCTGTCTCCCCATCCGTGCAGAAGCAGCTCCATGAAGAGCCTGGGCCTCCCCAGACGCCTTTGTGGCAACCTTCTGTCTCCAGTCCTCTGTCCTGACCTTCCACCTCCCCGCTCATCCCCTCCTCTGGAGCAGGCCTCAGACAGACCAGGGACTGCTCAGCCCTTGGACGTTTGCCTGGGGCCTCCCAGCCTGAGCCAGGCTCGCCTGTGATAAGTTCCACATCCCATCCTCAAACGGGTGCTTTCTTTGTTCCTTGAAGGTCATGCCTCCAGGAAAAGCCTTGGCCGCTATTGATTTTCACAGATCTACAAAGATTCCAGGCCCAGAATGCCCAGTCCTCCTCAGGGCCCTGAAAAGGAGGCCGAGGGAAAGGGTGGGGATAGGAGGTGCCCTCAGGGTCTCCCCCTTCACTGTGTGTGTGCAGCCCCAAACCTAGGTCTGCATTCCTGCCTTTGTTCATCCACAGGCCTATCAGCACTGATGGCTTGCGCTTTGTAGGCCTGAGCCGGTGCTGCAGGGCATGAAGCTGAAACTTCAGATGAGGGAGTTTTGAGGTTTTCATGTATCAAAACATAGGGTCAGAAATGTCAAAGCTGCTGATTTTTAGCACAAAATGTTACATGCGAGTCCTCCCTGACCCCTACCCCACCCCTGATCCATGCCCATTGCAGGGCCCCAGGCCCTGGGTGAGGATGTGTTTTGTGTTACTTTGTAATAAACATGACTATGACTTTGTAATGATTGTTTCATTTAGTCCAGATCTGTGTGTTGGTGTTAGAGGGCCCCAGGCCCCATTCCTGAGCCCCATGTTCACTCAGATAAAAAGGAGCCACCAAGTGTACTATTTCCTTAGAGCCAACTGTTAACCAGAGGCTAGTCCCCCCAAAATAGCTACCGTCCGGTTTTCCTAGTCTTGGGGACTGGGGGGAGAAGGGAGGCCTGGAGAGAGGCCTGCTTGGGAGAAACGGTAGGATTTGGTTAGGAAGAAGTGCAGAAAGCATTTCAGGTGGGACGAAGGCTTTGAACAAAGGGCAGACAACAGCCCAGGGAATTCAGAACAGCAAGGAGGCTGGTGGGGGCCGGAGGCGGGGCTTGTGTAATGCATTGAGGCCCAGGGCCAGGGAGGTGGGCTGGGGACTGGCCACAAGACCTGCAGGTGGGGCCATGGGAGCTGGACAGTCCCCAAGGCAGTGGCCACAGGGAGGATTTCTAACAGTGATCTATTTATGATGAGTAGAGAGTCCCCTGAGGCTGAGAGGGCTTCAAGGCCCACTTCGAGTGGGAATGAGGCTTCTTCCCATCTCTTGGCCTCTGGGTGGGGTTAACAAATGTGTTCACCCCCAGGATGCCCTCTCTGGCTTCCTCCCCACTCTTGGCTTGTATCTCTCTCATCGTAGAAAGGCAGTGGATTGTGGTGGCTACAGGCTCAAGGGTCTGGTAGACTGACTTCAGTTCCCAGCTCTGCCAGTCACCAGCAGTGTGACCTTGGGCCAGTCACTTAGCCGCCCTAAGTCCATTTCATCATCCATAACATGGGTTTAAAATTACCCACCTCATGGTGTCTGCAAAGTGCTTAATACATTATCTTGTGCTTAAAAGATAGCAAGTGTGAGGGTGCCCTGCTGGCTCAGTCTGAAGAGTATTTGGCTCTTGATCTTGGGGTTCTGAGTCCGAGCCCCATGCTGGGTGTAGTGACTACTTAAAAAGTAAAGAAACTTTAAAAAATGGAAAGCGCATACTGAATCAGCCTTGTTAATGCTCATCTAGTCTGTATTTCCTTCATTCTCGGGCACACGGTTTTACGTCTATGGAATCAGGATTCAGTGCACACTTGGTGGGCGAGAACCAAATGAAACCGCTGGTGTGGGTTAGTTACCATTCATGGTGTTGTGGGCTTGAGGGACGTGTCTAGGTGTGCCCACGTTCTCACCTTCTCCTTTCATGTTTGAATCAGCTGGGCCTGCCTTCCTCCTTCTAGACTGAAAGCACCTCACAGGCAGGGACGGCATCCGGTCTGTGTCCTTCCTGCACTCGCCATGGGGAGGGGCAAGGCCTCAACTGTCTGCTGGGCCGAATTCCCGCAGGGCCTTGCCCAGTCACTCAGTGTCCAGGAAGCAGGGCCAGGAAAACCCCCCAGGGACGTGATTCTCACTAGAATGCTGAAGCACGCTGTGACAGGAGCCTTGGGCAAACCCATCTCTTCTTTGAGCTGTCCTGGTGGAGGTGGCATTCAGGGCTGCAGCCTCGTAAGGTTCTGCCTGTGGCTTCCCAAGGTTCCAGCCAGGTGGACTGCCCTCTGGGCTTGGAGGAAAGGGTTTCTTTCTGCATGAAATGGCAGGAGGCAGGTACCTCCTGAATAGGCCCCAAAGGAGGAAGGGGCTCTGTGATCTGCTCACTGCTTCCTGTCTGCTCCTCCCCACGTTCTGGCTCTGCTGTCCGCACAACCCCACACGTGAGGACAGAGAGACAGACATCACGGCTCCTCACTTTGGTGTAAGGATAGTACCCATCACCCCCAACCCTAAAAGAAATTAAAATCAGCCTAGAGTCTGTAAGGCAGGCTCTGTCTGCATTATTAGACAACAACACAACTCACCTCCTTGTTTTTTTACCCAAGATTGAACAAAAGACCTCCCATTCTGGGAAATAACTTATTCTACAAATATTGAGTGCCAACTATCCATGAACACGGTGTCAAATGCTGGAACTTGCTTTGAGTCCTGAGCCCTGGGTCTGGATGGAGGTGAACGACTTCCTGATCTGGGCTTCAGTTTTCTCATCTGTGATATGGGATAGCGTTGGTTCTGGTTGCTATTCAGTGTTTATAGAGCATGAGATCTGGAGGGGATAAATGAGCCACATGGCAATGGGTTCTGAATAGTGTAATATGGGGTCCAGAAACAAGAGGCTGGTAGTAGTCTTTAAATTCCTTCCACCTGAGACGTGGCCTGCATACAGTAGGCGCTCAGTAAATAGTAGTAGAAGGAGATGAGGAGGGTGTCAGTCAGTTGTGGACGCTGACTCTCCTGAAAATCAGATGACAACAAGGAGCCTCTCCATGAGAAAATGTCTATGTGGGGGGCCACATAGTTTTGCTCACAATCTCCGAAGGTTCATGGATCCCTGAGGCTCCAGATCCCAGCAGCAGGGGTCTTGTGCAAACAGTCTTGGAGCTGGGTGGCTATTTACCCTGACTGGGATCTGTCCTTGCACACTGCCCACAAGTGGGATGCAGATGGGGTGTCTGGAAGGTCTGGGAGCTCAGTATTTACCCTGGCTCTCTAACTCCCTACCCATGCCAGAGACACTCTTCCTTAGGCCCTTTGAGTGGGGGTTATTCTGGATCTGGCCCAGGAGTGCCCCCGGCTGGTCCCAGGACATCATGCTTTCCTTTCTGGAGTGTGGACAGATGAGACCTAGTCCTGAAGCTCTGTGGATAGAGCAGGCAACTCTTGCTCCACACCCAGAGGCTACCTCTAGACCACCACAGCCTGCCAGGCCCAGAGAAGCGCCCCCCACCCCCCACCCCGAGTATATTGGTATGCTGGGTGCTTCTGAGAGCGGTGTCTAAAACTCTCTTTTGAACCTTCTCTTTCCTCTTCAGGGCCCAAGCTCAGCATCTGAGGAGGAGGGGGCCTGGTTGTGGGGCCACAAGCAGGCGACAGGGGCATAGGGAAAACTCAGTTCGCAGGCTGTCTCTACACCTCACCCCTGGCTGAACCCTGGGCTTAGACCCTGACTCGAGACATCTTTCTCCAGCCTCCCACCAGCCCTCAGGAGTCGGCAGGGGGCAGGGAGGGGAGGCCATCATCATCCTGAGATACTGACCCCTCTCCCAGTCTGTGCAACACACACACACACACACACACACACACACGTGCACGCCTCGTTCCTTCCTGGGGACCATTAGGTTTATTTCCAGTCAGGCTGAACTCTCAGGGAGTGGGGTAGTGCCACCACACCCCTTCTGTCCCGCGGGAGGACTGGACATGGCACAATCCAGCAGCCTGGGGATTGGCTTCCTTTTCACAGGTTAATGCCAGGGGGTCAGGTAGTTGACACGACTGCGGAGAGAAACAGGGGTGAAGCAGGGGCCTCCAGGGTGTCCTGGAAAATCAGGCTGTCCTTCAGGCCTTCCCCCCAAACCCCCTGTCCTCAAGGCTCTGAAAGCACAGCTTCCATCCTGCCTTTCTATGGCTCAAGAGCCTTCAATGGCTCCCTATTTCCTTTTATTTATATATTTTCAGCGACTCTGCTGGACTTTCAAGTCCCCCCCCTTCCACTTTGCCTCATCTTTTGTTTCCCATTGATGACCAATCATGCACTGCTTTACTCATTTTTCATTTAGTGCACCTGCCCTAGCAGGCAGGTAGTAGTAAGAAATCAGAAGCATTCCTTTGTGTGTGCACGGGGTGGGTGAGAGAAGGCAAGCTCTCCAGCGATATAATGCCATAGTCTGCATGCTGTCAGATAGGCCTGTGCGTGTGGTGAGCAATCCCGGGGGTTTGAGCTGGAGGGGAGAGGCAGGGGGTCAGGAAAGACTTCAGGAGGATGGGACATCTAGGCTGGGCTTTCAAGGGTGGGGAGGAATTTTCCAGGCAGAGAGGGAAGGATCATCGAGGCCCTGCAGCAGCACCAGCAAACGTGTGGGGTGCCTGGTTGTGCTCGCCCTTTGGACGACACCCAGGAGTCTGGTGCCACTGCAGTGGAGGGGAGGGGGCTGGGTAGGTGAGATATGATCAAATGATGAAGAGGCCGGAATATTTTGCACACTCCTTCTGGAAACACTAGCTTCAGCCCCTACTACCTATCAGCCTCCTGGAAGGTGGACTCTCAGTTCTTTCCACCATGTTTCTTGCATGTGTGTTTACTTTTCCAGCTCCTGCTCTCCTCCCTGGTAACTCCTCCTCTTTTTGGCCTAGTCTGAGCCAAATCTGGTGAGATAGGTGCTCTGCTCCCCCATCTCCCAGCAGGCCTGCTTTTGCCCGGAGAGGATCTCTCAGGAGGGAAGCACCTCAGCTCCCTAATATCACCCAGGAAGTACCAATCTCTTGGTTCAAGGCCCCGCGGGTGCAGAGGGGTCTGAGAATCCCCAGAGCCAGAGGTGGCACGGACACAGCGCCTACAGGGGGGGGCCTGGCTAGGTGCGGAGCAGGGGCGGGGTCATCCCCCTACCTGTAGACTGAGCCGAAGCTTCGGAAAGCGTTCCTGCGGAAAAGTGGAGGAAGGTGAGCCCAAGGGGGGTAAGGGCGACCCTCTCCGGGAACCTCACTCCCATCTCGAGAAGCGCATCGCACCAGAAGGATTACTCAACTCCACCCTCATCCCATCTAAGGCCTCTACTGCGAAAGGGTGGGATTGCCAGGGCGCTGGACGACAGGGTGTTCTGTTTAATGGGAATTAAACACCTATTCATTTTGAAACTGCAATTTTTGGGGGGTATATTGGAGCCAAGCAGTTCTTCCTAGGTCTCAGTTTCAAGAGTACTAAGTGTACTCTGAAGAATTTGCCCTTGTACTCTGAGGCCCATCCTCCCTCCCTGAGGTATGGGGTCCTGGGGCCTATGGTGTCACTTACAGGGTGTCAAAAGGCAGGGGCTTCTGTCCGTAGCGGTCCAGGCTGGGGTTCTGGTTGAGACAGTACTGGCACGGGGACAGAGGAATGGGAGTCCGTGAATCTAGGGGGACACTAACCCCCTCCCCCGCCCCGCACATTGCTCTCTGCCAGAGATCTTAGCCTTGGGGACTGGGAAACCGGCTCTGGGCATCCTTTCCCCTCCCCGCTCCCCGTGTTAGCCTCTCCTTCCCCATCCCCTGGTCCCCAAGGACAGGTCAGCGCGTAGCCCTCCTTACCCGCCAGTTCTGGGTCACCTCCGGCTTCAAG
>NW_027551573.1:1678507-1685819 GCF_008692635.1 Crocuta crocuta
TCACCTCCGGCTTCAAGTACCGCACTGCGTAGCCACTGAAACTCTCCACTGCGGAGAGATCGCCCATCTGCAGCCCCCAGCCCGCCGCGGACAAACCCCGCCCCCGCTCTTACCTGAGCCCGCCCCTAGATCCAACCACGCCCACACACCTGTTCTTAGAGCGCGCCCCGCCTCGACAGCCTCGCCAGAACAAGCCCCGCCTCCAGACCCTGCTCCAAGGGCGCCAGAACCAGCCCCGCACGCAGCCTCCGCCCCAATGGCTCCCTCTGGCCTGGCCTTGGCCCCTGTCCTCTATCCAAGACGAACCCCACCTCTCAGGAACCTCAGCCCATTTCGGTCCCGCACGCTCTGTGTGCCCCACCTGCTCCTCAGCTTCCCCGCTGTTCTTGTCGCAGCCGACCTGAGGTCCCCCACCCACAGTTTGCGCCCCGGGTCTCTCCCGCCCTATGGCATCCTCCGAGCCCAGTAGACTGACCCCTCTTGTTCAGACAGGGCAACTTGAACTCGCCGGCCGAAGACACGAAGCGGGACCAGTCCTCAATGGCGCGAGTGAAGCAGGGCCAGTCCACCCGGTTGATGCCCGGTGTGATGGGTACCAGTTTTCCCTCATGGCACCTGTTTCGGAGTCTCCGGCCGGTTTCGGTGACGTCCTGCCGGGCGATGGGAGTCAGGGCTGGGTGGTAGGTGCAGAAGCCTGGGAGCGACCCAGACCACCCCATAGACAGGAGCTGACAACTTGGCCCATCTGACCCAGGGGCCTGATGGAGAGCCTGAAGCCCCTAAAGGAGATGGGAAGGGGGCAGGGGCCCAAGCAGGCAGCTGGAGAGCCCGAGGCACTTGGGGCTGAGCACAGGCAGGGCCTTCACACCTTCTCGCCTGAACAAACCGAGGGCCAGAAGCAAAAAAACACTCACCAAGCACTGTAGGGGTTTGTTGGGGACTCCAAAAAGTGTGAAGTAGGCATTGTCAAAGTCATCTGAAGAAGAAACAAAGAGGGAAGGGTAGGTGTCTCCTCTACTTTGGACCCTACAGTCCTACTTCTCGGAATTTTTCCCACATTCCAAGCACACAACTGGGAAATGATGTCGGTAAAAGATCTATCCATTTCAACATTGTTCATAAGAGAAAATGACCAGAAATAGCTCACGTGTCTGTCATTAAAGGACTTGCTAAATACACTCTGATACATCCTCACTATGCAGCCACTTAAAATAGACAGAGGAAGTTCTCGATATGAGACCTCCCAGGTGCAGAAGAGTATATGCTGTGTGCTACCTTTTGCTTTAAAACCTAAAACTGAGGGACTTGGAGTCAGAGAAGAATATACATTCATGTCATCGCCTTAACCAAGTCATCAGACTTGGCATCACGAATAGTAGGATAATAACATGATATGCCTTCTGCCGAAGCACTATGGTGAACATGCAAGATTCTGGCCAGCACCACTTTACCTGATTAATCAGGCCTCTCCATCTAGCTTCTAGTTGACAGAAAACAATCAAGGTAAACAACACCCTAAGGAAACAATCACTTAAGTTCACAATGTAGGACTGTCTATAATGTAACTATTTTGAACTCTAAAAAATCGGGTCTTAGGGAACAATGGAAAGTGGGTGGACTATATCAGACTAAAACTAAAGATATGTAACACCCAATTGCAATGCACAATCCTAGATTGCAGCTTGATTCAAAAAGGGTTTTTATTTTATTTTATTTTATTTTATTTTATTTTATTTTATTTTATAGTTTATTTTTTTATTTTGAGAGAGAAAGAGAGAACACATGGGGAGGGGCAGAGAGAGAGGGAGAAAGAGAATCCCAAGCAGGCTCCAGCCTGCAAGCACAGAGCCTAATGGGGGTCAAACTCATGAAACCATGAGATCATGACCTGAGCCGAAACCAAGAGTTGGATGCTCAATCGACTGAGCCACCCAGTGAACCCCAGAAGGATTTTAAAGCTATGAGATATCTTTAGGGGTCATTTGGGACATTTAAATATGGACTGCATATTAGGTTATGGAATTATTAAGTTTCCTAGATGTGATCATGGTATTGTGTCGTAGAGGAGGCTGTTATCGCTGGGAGAGTGATAACTCTCCCACACTGCTGAAGAGTGTGGGAGGGTGTGTGAGGGGGGGTGTGTATGTTAGAGAGAAAAGAATCAAACATGGTAATATATTACCTGAAGCAGATGGAAGACAATGGGTGTCCATAGTATTATCCTTTCAAACTTTCTCTATGTTTGAATACGCTCATAGTAAAATTTGGGGAGCAGAAGTATATATGTTTGTATTTGCATTCGTTTTTTTTTTAAATTTTTTTATTTAAAAAAATTTTTTTAATGTTTTATTTATTTCTAGGAGAGAGAGAGAGAGAGACAGTGTGAGCAGGGGAGGGTCAGAGAGAGAGGGAGGCCCAGACTCTGAAACAGGCTCCAGGCTCTGAGCTGGCAGTCAGCACAGAGCCCGACGCGGGGCTCGAACCCATGAACCTCGAGATCATGACCTAAGCGAAAGTCGGACGCTTAACCGACTAAGCCACCCAGGCGCCCCTGTTTGTATTTGCATTCATAAACAGTGGAAGGATACATTAGGAACTGGATGGACAGCTGTAAGTCAGTAGAGGTGGAGGGTGTAGGGAGTGAGCTGTTAAAATGTACATTATTACAGCATTTTGAATTTTGAAGCTGTGACTTTATTACTTTTATTAAAAGTATATACTTGTGATAAAATATATATCTAAATCAAGAGATTTCCCTAAAAATCTATATTCCTGGCTTCCAAGAGCCTTCCCACGAAGCAGTTAGTGGGAACCCCATGGCTGCTGCCCGTAGAGGGACAGGTGTGGAGGCTCCACTTCACCTTTCATCCCTCCCTCCTCCCCACCTCCCCGCCCACCTCCGGCATTTCCCATCTTGGCCCTGCAGGGCTCTGCACGGGACCTCTGGAGATCTCCATGCAGTCTCTGGCACCCTCACCCCACCTGTCACCTCAGCTGGGCACCACCTGGGCATCATTCCAGACTCTCTGCTCTGGTGTCTCACCCACACCACTACCACATCCTCTTACTCTATCTCCTAAGTACCTTCCAAAACCCTTTCCTGTGGCCAAGACATTGTCACTCCTTCCTGAAGACTGTGGTCCCTCCCAGTGTCTTAACAACCCCCACCCTTATCCACCTCTGGTCCCTCTGGGTCACCCTCCACCCCCTTCCCATCCTCAGAAGGCTCAGATCTCTTTTCTGCTTCAGGTCTTCAGACTTTCCTCTTTCTTTCCCGAGTCCAGGCCCCTGAGCTTAGCAGCAGGGCCCTTTCTGAGCTGTGCCCTTGTCCCCAGCCCCAGCTCCTGCTGTGGCCACTGACCTGGTCCCTTGACCCAACCAAACCCCCCAAGTTCACCCAACACCTCATGCAGCCTTTCCCTTCCAGGCTCCTGTACATGCTGTTCCCTCTAGCTAGGTCACCTTTGTTTTCCTGCTGCCACGGCTCAGTGTCAGGCACCAAGCAAGTGCTTCATAAATGTGTGGAAATGAATGTGCATTCATTCATTCATTCATTCATTCATTCACAGGTACCCCCACCTCCACACCCAAGCCTCTCAATGGATGAAAAGTTATTCCTTGGGCCCATGTGGCCTTTTCACCCCAAAGACTCTCATGTCCTCTGCCCATTCATGGGAAGTGATTGGAGGATCTTCCTCTTTTCCACCTGGAGAGCAGTTGGGCAGAAGCTGTCATCGCTTTTATTCTCACTTCTACTACTGCGACTACTGACTTCCGCACAGCTGTCTCTCTGAGTAACAACCATCATACTGTTGGTGAGCCGTACTAGGTGCTGGGTACTACTTTAAGTGCTTCTCTTGGCTTGTCTTACTCTCACAATAACCTTTCGAGGCAGGCCCTGTTAACATCCCCATTTTCCTGATAGGGAAGCAGAGGCTCAGACCTAAGCAGAGCTGGGACTAGCCTTTTTAACACTTCCATGCGCCACGGAGGGCCTTGCCCTCCCGCAGGGCTCTCCCACTCCTTCCCCAGAGGCCCACAGGGGCCGGGGCACCAGCGGCAGCCGGGCCGCCTGACCTTTGCGGCAGTAGGTGGTGGACCGGCAGTGCTCGTCCGAAAGGCAGGCCCGGACAGAGTCCATGTCCATGCGGCGCAGGCTGGGCAGGGCCGGGTGGTAGAGCTGCCGCTTCACGCCGGCCAGCTGGTTGCGCGTCCGCTCCACCGGCAGCAGGATGGCTGGGGACGCGTACACGTGGGTGGAGCCGTCCTCCCAGGGCACCAGGTCGATGATGCGGGCCATGGCTGGGGAGCAGAGACACCCTGACCAAATACCCTTCCGTGGGGCAGCGCGGCCTTAGCCAGTGCGGACTTGTCTACTCGCCCAACGGTTACTGAGGACCTACCTTCGGCGAGGAGCTCCCCGTGTGGAGTCAGGGACACCCGGACGCGCGCGGGCTTGTGCACACGCACGGTGGGCTCAGCCCTCTGACAGGTGAGCACAGGGTGTGTGTGGTTGGGAACGGTCTAAAAGAGGAGACGTAGGAATCTATTCTTAAATAATGATCAGGAAGCAGCAGCAGCAAGTGGGTTCAGAATTTAGCTCAGTCTGCCTCTGGGTAGCTAATTATGGACTTCTGGCCTTAGCTAAAGTGTCTGGCATTTACTCAGAATTCTACAGGGAGACATAGGGAAGTTTTAAACAAGGGGAGAGGCATGAGAGATATGAACTACAAAGCATTGCTGGTTACTCAGTGCCTCTTTTTAAAGAGCCACTATTCCCACAGCCTTTCGGTCATTTAAACTTCAGTGAGGATTTGTTGAGCCGGCTTGCTTTCTTCCTGACCCAGTTACAGGTGCGAGAGGGAGGTGGGTGGTATGTGGGCAGGAGGAGCGAGGACCTTGGACCCTGGAGGAGCAGGGAGAGGGCAGGGTGACTGGCCTGGGGAAGCTGCCCCAGGGGGTTGGCCTGCATGGGGAGGACAGGGCGTGGGGTGGGGAGAAGAGGGGAGGAGGGGCGCGCTGCTCCTGACCCACCGGCAGTGACTACCTCGTCTGCAGGGCACAGGCCCCAGGTGCACAGGCCTATGAGGGTTTTCTGCTCCTCCAACTGCTCAGTGGGGAGAAGAGGCAGGGAGATGGGCCGGCCCCAGAGCCTTATACAGTAGGAGCATAAAGGAACATTCTGCAGAGACAATGCCCACTGCAGCCTGATTGTGAGGACGCCGGCTCCTCGGCAACCCTGGCAGCTGTAGGCTCTGAGGAGAGGAGCCAGCTAGCAGGAGTGCTGTGCTCTGGCCCCCCTTTCAGCTTTCCTGAAGGTTGCCATCTCCTGGGTCTCTGCTCAAGCCAGGCATGTTGAGAAATGTCCGACAGGAAGCGGGCTCCTTGGAGGTGGCCGTGCGAGGGCTAGCCAGGGCAGGCTCTGTGACCCTGGACTAGTGGCTGTCTCTCTCTAGGTCTCAAGGCTCTGTTAGGCAAGACCCTAGGCCATGCCATGCAGGCAGACTGTGGGCTCTCCTGGAGACCTGAGGGCACGGCCCTGCCTGCCAGCCCTTGGGTCTCCAGGGGTGGCGATTAACAGTGGCCAGTATCCAGGGTCAGCATAAAGGGATCAGGGAGAGTGGTGGCCTCAGCAGGATAGGGATTAGCAGGTGATATTCTAGCCCTGGCCCCCTGCAGGCCGGCAGCCTCCCTCCTTCCTTCCCAGGAAAGAGAGGTCATGAGTGCCTAAGCCCAGCACTGGAAAGCCCGGTGCCTGCCCACCATCCCGGTCACAGACATTGGCAATGGACCCCACAGGTGACGAAACCCTGGGGAGAGTCGGACTTGTTTGCCTGTATCGGCATAGCCCCACATCCACCTGTCCAGGTGCTGAGCATGGCAGGTCCGGGGACCCCTCCCGTGAGGCTCACGCACGGTTTGGCTCCTTGCCTGCTCCACCTCCAGTGCTGCATACAGCTCCCAGACCCCCAGGCCCCACTCCTCGGAGCAGACTTCCCCGGAGTTGACTCTACTCACCACCCCACCCCCAGTTTATTTTTCTTTTAAAGTTAAAAAATATAATAAAGTACAGTAAATGCATAAATATAGACCACAACTAATAATTTATAAAGCAAGAGCTCATGTACTATCATTCAGGTCAAGACAGGAGGTACTATGCAAAACCGATTAGCAGTTTCTTAAAACACAAAACATAAAATTACCATATAACATGCAATTTTACCCCTAGGAATCTTCCCGAGAGAACTGAAAATATATAGGTCCATGCAAAAACGTACACACAAGTGTTCACAGCAGCATAATTTCAAACAGCCAATAAGTGGAACAACTCGAGTCCATTGACTAGTGAGTAAATAAATTCTACCAAGTACTGCTCGAGATTTAAACATTTTTTAAAAATTAAATTGTTTATTTTTGAGAGAGAGAAAGAGAGAGAGCAAGTACAAGAGGGAGAGGGGCAGAGAGGGAGGGAGGCACAGAATCTGAAGCAGGCTCCAGGCTCTGAGCTGTCAGCACAGACTCTGACACAGGGCTTGAACCCGTGAACCGTGAGACTTTGGCCTGAGCCAAAGTCAGACACTTAACCGACTGCGTCACCCAGGTGCCTCAAGAATTTAAAAAAATTTTTTTAAGTTTATTTACTTATTTTGAGAGACACAGAGACAGCATGAGTGGGAGAGGGGCAGAGAGAGAGGCAGAGAGAGAATCCCAAGGAGGCTGTGTGCCGCCAGCACGAAGCCCAATGCAGGGCTTGAACTCATGAAACCATGAGATCATGACCTGAGCTGAAACCAAGAGTCGAATGCCTAACAGTCTGAGCTACCCAGGCGCCCTGGAATACTCAAGAGTTAAAAAGTAGTACTGATACATGCTCCCATGTGGATGGTCCTCAAAAACATTTCGCTAAATGAAACAAATCAGACAAAAAACAGTCCACGTGTTATATGATCCATAAAATGTTCAAAAAAGGCCAAGTTTAGGGGACAGAAAGCAGATCAGCAGCTGCCTGGAGCTGTGGCTGAGGACGGGGAGTGATTCCCATCAAGTGTGAAGGGTCTCGTTGAGGCAATGATGACAATGTTCTAAAACCGGATGGTACAAGTTACAAAGCTCAGTCAATTTATTAGAAATCATTGAACTGTACAGTTAAAATGGGCAAATTTTATGGCATATACATTATACCTCAGTCAAGTTGTTTTAAAACATTGGTGCCAGCTAAAGAAAGCAAGAAATGATGCCAGCCTCTAGAAGCTTCCACATGCTCCTCCCCAGTTCTGCGCCCCCCCCTCCCCTCCCCCCCCCCGGAGGAGGG
>NW_027551573.1:1686184-1726184 GCF_008692635.1 Crocuta crocuta
CGTAAGAGGGAGCCGCTCTCTGGCTGCATAACGTCACCACACCACCTCTGCTTTTCTTCTTCCTCTTACTACCTATGAGTGCAGTCATGGACAAGATAGGCTCATTTTGCACCTTTTGAACTTTGTATGTATGGATCGTTGGGGTCTTTTGAGCCTGGCTTCTTTCCCTCCATATATATGCACATGCGGGTCATCCACACTGGTGTGTGGCCGAAGTTTGTTCGTTTTCCTCGCCCTAGAACCCCTTACTCTTCCCCCAGGCACATCTGGCTTTGCCCACCCCCCAGAGGCTCTGCTGCCTCCAGGTTGCTCAGCCCAGGGAGGGGGGCACAGACCAAGCCTCACTCATGCAGGGTCCCATGCGATCACTCCTCCTCCAGTGCCTCACTCCCCTGGGCCTGCAGCGTGCTTGCTTTCTGCTCTTCCATGTGCCAGAGGGTTCCAGGGGCCATCTTTGTCCCCTTCTTTCTTTAGTTGCACTGAATTTCCCAGGGGTCCTGAATCCGTTTTATGGCTTTAAGCAGCATGTACAAGCTGAGCTCATGAGTCCAACATTTCTTTTTTTTTTTTTTAATTTTTAAAGTTGATTTATTTATTTTGAGAGAGACAGAGACAGCATGAGCAGGGGAGAGTCAGAGAGAGCGGGAGAGAGAGAATCCTAAGCAGGTTCTGCACTGTCAGCGCCGAGCCAGATGTGGGGCTTCAACTCTCTGACCTGAGCTGAAACTGAGTGTCAGATGCTTAACCCACCAAACCACCCAGGCGCCCCTAACATATATATCTCCCCAAACTCCAGACACACATATACACATGCACACCCCTCACCACCTACTGCACATTTCTCCTTGGACGTCTCTCAGACATCTTACCAAAGTAGAGTTCATGATTTCTTCTCCTTCCCCACCCCCCCAAACTCTTCCTCCCACCTCCCAGCCCCAGGCTTCCTCTTTTGGGTAAATGGCACCACCTACCACCCAGTTGCCCAAGCTACACCCTCAACACCTCCCTTTTCCTCCCCCTCTTCTTTCTCTCTGCTTCTGCCACCCACCCAGCCCAAGCCTTGTCACCTCTGCATGGGCCTCCATCAAGCTAGAGGCCAGGGTGAATATCACCCATCTCACAGGCCATCTCAAAGGCCGGGCAGAGCTGAAGAGCTTGCTATCCCCAGCCAGGGCCTGGCCAGAGGTGTCACGGCAGGAGCCTTTATCCCCTACAGCCTGGCATATTTACAGAGGACAGGCAGGGACCACTTTGAGCTCTGTCACTGCTGTTGGCCCTCGCGGCAGCAAGAGCATCCTTGCATGCCAGCTACCTTGCCTATCAGAGGCCATGCACAGGGCGCTGGGGGAGGAGTGATCGAATGCGGCCCTGCGTGGGTGAGGCTTGGTCTGTGCTCCCCGCCCGAGGCTGAGCAACCTCAAGGCAGCGGAACCCCTGGGGAGTGGGCGAAGTCAGATGTGCCTGGGGGAAGAGAAAACGGTTCTAGGGTGAGGAAAATGAACAACTTTGGCCACACACCAGTGTGGATGTCCCTCATATGCTTATGTATGGAGGGGAAGAAGCCAGAGGTCACTGGGTCACAGGATGATTTGTCGCTCTGCAGGCTCCTGACCAGTTCACATGCTCACCGCACATCAGCCGCACCCGTGCTGCCCGGCCCCTGTTCAAAACCATCATGGGCTTCCCTGGGCCGTCCACTAAAACCCAAAGTCCTTACCGTGGCTTATGGGCCGTACGTGATCCGTCCTGGCCAACCTCGACTTCATCTCCCAACGCTCTCCCTCACACCCTCTAAGTCCCTGGCCCCCTCCCTGTTCATCGGGTGCCTCCAGGCTCATTCCGGCCTCAGGACCTTTACCCTTGCAGTGTCTTCTGTCTGGAACACGGTCCATTCAGCTCTTGCTTTTCCTGTCTCGAGTCAAATCTCCCTTCTTCATGGAGGCCTGCCTGCCTTCCTCCCACTGCCACTCACGTGTGCACGCTGCTGGGTACAGAGGAGGAGCTCAGGCGATGGTGTGGACGACAAAGTCCCCATCCCTTGCTGGTCACCCCTCTACTGTACTCCCGCCCAGTTCTTGTCACCTCACTGATCCCCTCTTCACTGGGCCTCTGTCCCTCTCTCCCCCAAGATCTCTGTGTCCCCACTAGGGCTGGACCTCAGTTCGGGGGCCAGCTCCCACACAGTCAGCCATCCCTCAGTCCTTGGATTCTTCCTAAAAACCCAGCCCTGGGACCACGGCCGACTGGGCAGAGCCCAAGGCAGGGGCTACTGAGGTCCTGCCCAAGCTGCAGAAGCCTGGGCCAGAGAGACTGCGTGAGTCCTGGGCCTGGAGCTGGAGGGCTGGGTGTGCCTCCTGCCACTGCTGACTGAGAGCTCACAAGCCTCTGCCACCTAGAGTCTTCCAGGATCACACGGGGACATCAAGCTGTTATTCTTCCACCGGCCACCCTCTGGCTTGGTCAAGGTATATGACAAACTGGGCCCCTGGAACCTGGTGACTCATGGGGCCCCAACCAGGGCCATGTGGGGCTCCTTCCCTGGACCTAGATTCCTGCTGGCCCCTGGAGGGTTGCTGCCGGCTGCCTGGGCCTGGAGTGCCTGTCTTCTACCGCCACCTCCCCTCCCCTGTTCGGCCTCTGCTAATCCTTTGCACACGGCGCTGCAGCTGCCAATTAATCCCCCCTGGGTCTGAGAGACCGGCCACAAGTGTCAGGGAGAAGGCAATTCCTGGCTGGTGGTCAGCATCTGAGCAGGTAACTCGGGATGAGGTGGTAGCTGGGTGGGGCCCTGGTGGGACCCCCATGCTCTCCTTCTAGCAAGGCATCTAGTCTTGGAGAATAGGGAGGGGAGGAAAACTGGGGCTTCGCAATCCGCCTGTGGGGCTCAAACCATAGTGACTCTTGGAGGCAGCTTATGACATGCAGATTCTAGGTCCTGCAAAAGGCTTAGAGGGGCCTAGGAATCTGTATTTTCACCAGCCTCCCAGAAGATACAGAAGAGCTGGTGATCCCAGCATCCTCCGAGGTCCCCCTGCCCGCCTTAGCCTCCCTTGTCCGTGTGTAATCAGCAGGGCCACACAAATATTTCCATCCTGGAGAAGATGACTGGGTCTGAGGGAAGAAGAAAAATTGGGAGTGGGGAAGGCTTCCCTAGTCTTTCCCAGAAAGTTCAGAAACAAACTGGGAAAAGGTTTGCAGGACTGGCCTGCAGAGCCAACCCTGGGCAAATGTCAACAGCACTGGAGGTGGGTGTGAGACACCTGGAGCCCAGAGGACCTGAATGTGACTCAGCTTGGCTGCTTACCAGCAGGGTCACTTCGGGCAAGTCTATTCCTCTCTCCGTGCCTCTGTTTCCTGAGCTCTAAAGTGGTAACAATTATTTTCCTGAGGCTGGTGGCAGACGGGGAGAAGGATGAATGTGATCAAGGGTGGAAGACACCTTAGCTCGGTTTTGCCTCATGGGGCTGGCTGGGGTGGGCAGAATCCGCCAGCTGAAACATATGGCCTTGGGCTCTACCAGCCTTGGAAATCGCTGTGTCTGTGTTCCCCACCCCACAAGGCAATGGAAGGCCAGAGGGGTTCACCTCTGGCTCCGGTTCACCTTTTCGGAGGCTGAGTCAAGGATCTGATTTCCCACCTGGAGCTCTCTGCTCTCGCCTGGACAGCTGGGTGCTGAGGCCAGAGTGGTGGCAGAAGTCACGGCTGTGAACATCGGGCAGGAGGCACAGCCAAGGGGCTGTGGGGAAAGGGCACTGGGGCATGGATCCCGGGCCCTGTGCCTGTCCTTTCCAGCCTGGGGCCAGCGTCCCTAGCAGAGGAGGGACAGAGAAGCACTCTATCATGCTGGGCATCCCCCCAGAAGGGCCCTTTCAAGGGTGGAAGTTTGCACATACTGACCTGTGTGGCAGCCGCTGGGCCAGGCTGCCATGCAGGGATTTAGTCATAAGGGCTGAGGCCTCCCATTCCCAGAAGATACATGTTGCCAGAAACTATACCCCTAGAAGGTTAGGCTGAAATATCACAGTAAATCTTGAAAAAGGGACTTAGTTGTAGTTTTATCTTAAAATTGTTTAAGTCATGAGAACAGGTTGATTTTTATGTTAAAACATTTTCTGTTCATATACTATTGACAATGTATTTTTAAAAATTCATGTTGGGATCATGCTGAATGTGATATTTCTACAATTAGTGTTCTTGTTTGACACCAGATAATAGTCATAGCCATTTATTAAGTGCTCAGAGTGTGCGCGCCATGTTCTCACCAGGTTATCTTAGCCTCACAATGATTTCCGCGGGATAGGTACTGTAACATCCCCATTTTACAGACAAGCAAAACTGAGGCACAGAGAGTTTAACTGATTTGGTCATTCCTGGAGTCCTGAGCATGAACATCTTTCCATATTCGTTCAAACAGACCCACCTTTTTCATGGCTTCCAGAGTATTCCGTTATTGGATGTATTGTAATTTATTTAATTAATATGTAATTTATTTAGTTCACTCTTACAGGTGAACATTTAGGAACTTTCTAATAACCAGGTTCCTACTGGCAAATATTTGGGTGTTTTTCATCTTTTTTATAACACTGTTGTGACCAAGCTCTTTATACACATGTTTTTGGCCTGAGTATCTCTATCAGAAGGCAAATTGGCAAAGATGTTTTTAAAGATGAATGAGAGAAGGGGGGTATGTGTGACCCACAAAAGTGGCCCCCAAATGCTGGGAGCAGCAGTGGGCACTCTGGGGAGGCCTAAGGACTCTGTCTTCTACAGGCACCAGGATGTGGAGCTGGGTCCAGAAAGTGCTGCCTCAGCCCCCGGGGCCCCCTCAGAAGACCAAGATGGAGGAGGAGGAGGAGGGGGCAGAACCAGAACCGGAGGTGGAGCTGGAACCAGAGCCAGAGCCTAAAACAGCCCCCAAGGAGGCCGAGCTAGAGGACAAGTCCCTGGTAAGAGGCTGAGGCTGAGGAGGCCATACTAGCCTTGTGGCTCTGGGAGTTCCCAGCTTGGGTCAGCTGCCGCCCCCAGGGACCTTCGAGGGGACTCGAGTGCATCCAAACCTGCCAGTTCTACATCCCATCCATTCAGGAGCCTGATGACAACTAGTTCAGAAGTTCAATTAAAAAGATTTGATTTAGTTCCTAATGGATGCCAGGCCTCTGCCCTGTGCTGGGAGCGTAATGATGAGTAAGGCATTGCCCCAGGGGTCAGCAGACAAGTACCAGCCAGGTCATCCTACCAGGACACAGAGGTGACGAGAAAATTCAGGGAGCTCCAACACTGGGCTCAGATCTTCCCTCCCAGGGGGACCAAACAAGCATATCACACGGAAGTATGGGAGCTCAGAGGAGGGAGAGAAGCATCTTAACTCTGGAGAGTGGAAGCTGGTGGGGCTTGCTCCTAGACACAGAGGGCGGGCCCGCATGGGACTGGAGATGGTGAGCTGGGGCCTATCTCTTGGAGGAAGGGCTGGTCCTGGGCAGCCCGGGTATGTTCAGGAGATAGTGACCACCCCGGTAGAGAATTTGTGTGCATATGTGTTTGTGTGTGCACACATGTATGTACACACATGTGCATGCCCTGTGTCCTTAATGGTATGTCTGTGCATACATATGCATTAGCAAATTTTGTGCGTGCACACACACATATTTACATGTATTTTTATGCACGCGTGTACACATATATGTACACATTTATGTCACATGCAGTGTGTCTGTAGTGCATGTAAGGCATGCTGTCAGTGTATGAGTGTGTCCATGGATATATTTCTGAGTTTGTGAATGTATTCATGTGTTTGTGTATGCTCGTTTATGTTTCTGTGCATGTATGTGTGTGAACACATTTGTGTGTAGCCGCATGTTTGTATACATACATGTTTATACACATGCATGTGCATGCATGTGTATGTGTGTTCAGCTGCAGAACTTTGTGTGTATGTATGTATGTGTATGCACACACATGTGTGTATGTTCATCTATGTGTGTATTTGATTGTGTGTTGATATACATATGAAATGATGTATTCGTGAGTACATTACTGTGTCAGTGCATGTGTGTGTGTGCAGATGCCTAGGCTTATGTAACTGAGCATATATATGTGCATGTGTGTACACATGAGTATTTGTGTCTGTGTATGTATGCAAATGTGTGTGTGTATGCACACGTTTGGGTGTCTGTGTCTGTACACTTGCATATGTGCATGTCTGCACGCATGCACATGTATATATGAAAATGTCTGCATGTGCCTCTAAGCACATGCATGTGTATTGGGGCATGCATGCACATTCAAATGTATACGCACAGCACATGTGCTTTGTGTCCTGCACACACACATGCATGTGTGAGCAGATACACTTATTTTCATGTCTGTGCATGTGTATGCACACACCTCTGTTACTGCATGTGTACACATGTGTGTTCATGTATGCATGCATCTAACTGCACATATGTGGACATTTATGTGACCCATACGTTTAGGTGTATGAGTGTGTGCGTGTGTGTGTCTGTACATGCACATATGTGCGCACAGCACTAGGAGCTGCAGCTGCAGAGGCAGGGGAATGGCAGATTTGGCCCAGAGGAGAGGGAGAGCTCTGGCGGGGGGTGGGGGGATAGGTGTGCGGGTCCTCTCACCTCCCTCTCCAAACTCTCTTCAGTTTGCCTGAAGGCTTTATAACTGTCTCCCTTGTTCCTCCCTGTTCTCAGGCCACTGGAGTGGGGCAGCTTCCTGGGGGAGGTGAAAGGCTTGGGGCTACCTTGGTAGGGGGGCACCCTGGACGTGGGACCCCTGGGGTTGTGAGGGCGGAAGCGTCCCAAGTAGAAGGTGAAGCTGCTGGGATTTACAGGGACAATTGTAAGAACAGAGCGGTTTGGTCCTGTGGGGTAGGGGTTCCTTAGTGCGTGAACCCTGAAGGCTTACTTGTCCTGTTCGATCCTTGCAGCCACTGGAGGAGCCATCCAGGGAGGAAGTGGCTGCAGCTGAGCCAGCCCCTCAGGGTAAGTGCTGGAAGCCCAGGCTGGCAAGACCAGCAGCAAGGAGGAAAGTATATTCTCTCTCAGGGCCTTGCAGGGTTCATAGGCCAGCAGGCCCATTTCACAGATGAAAAAACTGAGGCTCAGACAAGTTGAGTACCAGGTTCCTGGGGACTTTTTAGCTGTGCTGAGCTAGAACCCTGGGCTTCTGACTCCTTTGGGGTTCTCTTTCCTCTACCTCTGACTTGACCTCCCTCACAGGGTAGACCTCCCTAGGTACTCTGAGGCTCCAGATCTAAAGTATGGGGGATTCTTTTCCAGAAACTCAGGAGGCTGCCCCTACGTCACCCACATCCCTCCAGGCCCAGGTCGCTGTGGTTCCCGAAGTGAACAGGTACCACACCACCATCCCCTCTCCTCGGGGCCAGCCCCCACCTCCAAAAAAACCTAGGGAGCCACTTGGGGGTGGGGACCGACACTGTCTCAGGTCTCCAGTTATTTGCTGGCAACTGCCCAGAACATCTTGGGAACTGGCTGAAGAGAACCTCAAGCAGAAGGCAGGGATTTCCTGGGCCAAATGGGCAATGTGACCAAGAGAAACGGAGACTAGGGGCCGGGCATTCTCAATGCTTGGGTGAAATGCAGATCCAGTGTGGCCAGGGCTTCTGATTTTTTTCAGTGAAGCTAGAAATCCAGACTTTTGTGTAAAATCTCCAAGTTGGCTCATTTTAGCCCGTTAGAGCTTATCCAGTGAGCGTATCTGTATGTGGTCGGCGGGGAGTGGGGGGCGGCAGGCTAGCCTATGGCAGTGAGTCTGCAACCCTCATATTTAGGCTGCCCAACCTCAGCCACAAGGAAAAGGCCCCACAGGAAACCCTCAACCCTTCTGACCCTTCTGGAGCACAGGACGTGCCAAGTGTAGGATGGGACCCCCTGGAGCCAGGCTAAGGGGAAAGCAGGATAATAGATCTTGGCTGCTTTGGACCAAGCATCTGTTGGGGGTGGACTCAGGATGGTACTGCGCATACCCGGCCTCATCAAGGTCTGGTGTCCGCCATTTTCCAGAGTTGGATGCAAGCCTTGGGGGAAGGTGACATATCTGAAGACTCACTGGGGAGATAGACATTTGGGATTCAACCCGAGTTCTTTAGGACACTAGAGAGTGCCACTCGGATCAGGGAGGGGCTGGGGACCTGAGGGCAAACTGGGATCTTTGTCCCTCAGCACTCCCAGCGGCTGGGTGCTGACCTGGTTCAAGAAAGGCATGGAGAAAGTTGTCCCACAGCCCGTCCTCAGCAGCGGGCCAGCCCAGACCACTGCTGCTGGCTCGGAGGGCCCCGCTCAGGTACTTGAGGGGGTGGGAGCTGAGGTGGGTTTGGTGGGGAAGGGCAGGGTGGGAGGCCATTGTGTCTGGGTTCTCTGTCCTCACCTGTCTGTCTGTCTGTCTGTCCGTCCTGCCTGCCACAGGTCCCTGGGCAATGCAGCAACGCGGGCTCAGGTAAGGCCAGGAGGCAGGATGGCTTTTTGGGGGTGGGACTAGGACCTTGCCCCTGCGGAGAGCTCACAGGCTGGGGACTCTCATCTGCCTGGCTCTGGATTCCAACCCCGTTTGAGTGAGGCTCACCGGCAGAGGGGGTCTGGGCAGGCCGCTTGCCGCTGACCACCTTCCTTTCTTCTGCAGATGGACTCACTGTGGCCCCTGGGGCCCAGGACACTGGGTAAGTCCCCATTCTTGAGCGCTGGTTTGGCCCCCGAGCCTCATCTGTAGTGTGTGTGGTTGGGGGGAGCTGTGTGACCAAAGCAGGAACAGGTCCATCATCACCTCCATGTGTGACCTTGAAATTGCCTCTCATCTCTTCCGGACCTCACTTTTCTCATCCTTACAATGGAGCCAAAGGGCCCTATGCGTCCTGTGTTTTGTTGTGCTGATTTCTGGGAGAGCCCCAGGTGGGAGGCCATGGGGAGAAGGCATGGATGAGCTCCTCATAGTTGGGCTCGTGTATGTGGGCATTGTATGGGGCCCAGGGGCAGGGCTGGGGCCACTGTGGGGGACATAGGGGCCCCTAGGTTGGCCTCGCAGTTGGTAATAGCTTCAAACTTCTCTGACTTGACCCAGATGGGTGGCTGTCTTGTTTTAAGGGTGGGTGCGGCCTATGGCAAACAGGGGAGCCCACATCCTTCTCTAGAAGGGCCCCACTCAGCTCCCATAGTCTCTGCCTAGCAGAAGTTCAGGCCCAGTTTGGCCAGATTCTCCAGGTTTTTAGGAAAAGCTAGAAATTTAGGGTTTTGTGTAATCCTTAAATTTTAGAGACAGAGCATGAGCAGGGGAGGGGCAGAGAGAGGGAGACGCAGAATCTGAAACAGGCTCTAGGCTCTGAGCTGTCAGCACAGAACCTGATGTGGGGCTCGAACCCACGAACCATGAGATCATGACCTGAGCTGAAGTTGGATGCTCAACCAACTGAGCCACCCAGGCGCCCCAAGACTGCTGGGTTCTTGAGTGCAGGGACTTGTATCTCGTCACTGCTGAACCTGGTGCCTGGCACGGGGCCTGCCATAAGGAGGGGACGCAGCACAGAGGGGATGAATGAATGAATGTGTGTGATTGCACACATTAATTCATCCATCCATCCATTCATTGTTCCAGTCACGGTCATCTATTTCTTTTTGTCCCCTGGAAGCTGCCCAGATCAGGGATCCCCAGGGCCACTTGACTGACTCATGAGATCCGTGAGGCAATTCAGGATGAAGTCCCCCAGAGGACTTGCCAGCTTTCTTTTGGGGCAATACCTGGGGGGATGGGATCCCCTGTGAACATGGGTTTCCCCAGCAGAGGGAGGGGCTGCCTGGAGGCCAGTTGGATCTGGGACCCATTTACCCCAGGGCAGTTATGTAATTTGCAGGGCCCAGCGCAAAATGAAAATGCAGGACTCCTTTAAAAAATCACTAAGAGTTTAAGATTGTGACAACAGCATTAATACCAAAAGCGGGCCCTTCTACGTATGGGGCCCTGTGTGACTGCACCACTCACAGACCCACGAAGCCAGACCTATCTGTCCCAGGCACAGGGAGTCCCCCATGCTGCATTTATGTCCCCAGGCAGCTCCTATTTTTCACCGCTGTCCAGGTGCCCAAGGCAGGGCCTGTTGTTCTAGGCCTGGTGCAGCCATGGGTAGAATTTGGGGCTGGCAGAAGTTGCCCCGCTACCAGAGACCCTTCTAGAGTATTCAGTACAAGGTCCCCACTGTGCAGAATGGGACCAGAGGTGAGGAAGGGCTGGTCGAAGCCTGGGATTCCCATAGACGTTCAGGTCAGGGTACTTGGTTTCTCCACTGACCCCTGTCCCCTTTGCAGGCCTGGACCTCGGCTGCTCAAGTGGCTTGAGCAGAATCTGGAGAAAGTGCTGCCTCAGCCCCCCCAAATCTCCAGGGTAAGTGGAGGAAAAGGAGGAGCAGGCAGACGACCACCTGGGAGGGTTTCTGGGGCCCCAAGAAGGACATATGTGGTCCAGCAGGCTGTCCCCACCCCCTGGGACATGCAGAGGGGGTGCTGTCCTCCCTGGAGGCTTCTTCTTGATGGAGAGGAGTGACTGCAAACAGCTAGGGGATTCATGGGGAGGGAGGGAGCCCCTGCTGCCTGCCCCGGGCACCACTGGCCAGGGAGGGAATGCTGAGGGCTTGCTTTGCTCCGTGCCCTCACTCCCTGTCTCTGATCTAGGACCTGGAAGATGAGCCTGCAGATGCTGCCTTGGGCCCAGGTACAGGGAGGGGACCAGGGAAGGGCTGCCGGGCATGGCCATGGGTTGGGCTGGGGCTGCCACTGGGGCCCGAGGGATCCTGGAGGAGGACCTTAGCCCTCATCCAGGCTCGGGAGGGGTTCAGGACTTGTGGGGTAGGGCTGTTGTGGTGGGCCCTGGAACCCCTCCCCAGTCTAGGCTGGGAAGCCAGGGGCATGGAACTGCCCCGTGAGGTCTTGGACAAGTCCCTGGAGCTTCCCAGGCCTCAGTGTCATGTCTGCCTGATGAGAGGAGTCGTTGGAGTGGTCCCAAAGGGCTCCTTACTCAGTCATGCGGGTCCCCTGTGCCCGTGAGGGGTTGCATGGAGCTCTGCTTTGTCATCTCTAGACTCGTGCTCTCCCTGCTGCTTAGAGCCCCCAGGACCCCCTTTGGAAAGGGAGCCCATGCTGCAGGCCCCGGAGAGCCCCCCCATGCCCACTGCTGGCCCCCCGGAGCCCAAGGAGGAGCCATCTTCAGAGCCCCAGCCTACCTTTCAGGATTCCTCCCTGCCACCCCCTGGGGACACTGCCAGGTGAGCCCCCCAAATGTCATGCCTTCCATGGAGAGCAGGATCAGTGCTTTGCCTCAGCCCAACACCCAACACTTCACCAAACTAGTTGTTGTTGTTCTTTGTTGTTTGTTGTTGTTTGAGAGAGAGAGAGAGAGAAAGAGAGTGTGAGTAGGGGAGAGGAGCAGAGGAAGAGAGAGACAGTATCTTAGTCTCCATGCTCATGAGGCACACAGCCCAGCACAGGGCTTGATCCCATGACCCCGGGATCATGACCTTAGCTGAAATCAGGAGTCAGACGCTCAACCGACTGAGCCACCCAAGCACCCCCAAACTAGTTTTTTAAATTATAAAAGTAACTCATGCAGGGGCATCTGGGTGGCTCAGTTGGTTAAATGTACGACTTCGGCTCAGGTCACGATCACACGGTTTGTGGGTTCGAGCTCCCCATCGGGTTCTGTGCTGACAGCTAGCTCAGAGCCTGGAGCCTGTTTCAGATTCTGTGTGTCTCCTTCTCTCTCTGCCCCTCCCCCACTCGTGCTCTGTCTCTCTGTCTCAAAAATTAAAAAAAAGTAACCCATGCACTGGGCAGAAAATTTAAAGGGGTTTCCAGGACCCTGGTGCCTGGGTGACTCAGTCTGTTAAGCGGCTCTGGTCATGCTCTTGTCTGTGGGTTCGATCCCTGTGTCAGGCTCTGTGCTGAAGACTGGGAGCCTGGGGCCTTCTTCAGATTCTGTGTCTCCCTCTCTCTCTGTCCCTCCCTTGCTTGCGTCTGTCTGTCTGTCTCAAAAATATATAAAGATTAAAAAATTAAAGACAAAATATACGCAAAAAGTGTATCTTAGGGGTGGTTTTATCTGGATAGATCTGCTCCATTCTGCATATAGAGTGCTGCAGAGTATTATGTGGTGGTACCAGCTTTTATGTAGCCATTTGCTGGGCACTTAGCCTTATTTCCACTCTTTCGCTGCAATCAGTGGCTTGTACGGGCATCATTTCACTCACGTGCAAGTAAATCTGTAGGGCAAATCTGAGAACCTGGCATCGCTGAGCCAAAGGCTGCATGCATTTAAAATCGGGATATGTGTTGCCAAATTCTCCTGCCCTGGCAGTGTGTAAGAAACCTGCATGCACTTCCGGAGAGGAGTGGGGGTGGGTGGATGCTGAGCAACCTGCTGGGGTCTGAGGCATACCCAGAGGGAGGGGGGCAACCGTCTTTGGGGCTAGAGACCTGGGTTTTGGCCTGCCTTCCGGTGGGCTTGCTGTCTGCCTTGGGCGGGACCGGAGTCTGGTCTCAGTTTCCCCGTGAGCCCCACCACTTAGACATAGCCTGGTCTCTCTCACTTGCAGGTTGATGGCTTGGCTCTTGCACCGGCTGGAGATGGCCCTGCCGCAGCCGGTGCTCCACGGGAAGGCTGGCGAACAGGTCTGTGCTGGGCTGGGGGAGGGAGGCCCTAAGGAGTGGTGGGAGGGGCCTTGCTGAGGCCTGGACTGAGGGCCTGGGGGCGGAGCTCAGGCGCGGATCCAGGTCCGGGGGCGGGGCACGCAGGCACCGGGGCACAGAAGGCACAGCCTGCGGTGAGGGTACGGGGACGCAGCCTGCCTGTCTGCTCACGTTTATACCGCACACTTTCTCTGACGGGCTGCGGCCGCGGGGCTGAGAAGTGCTGGCCCAGCCGTGCCAACCAGGAGGCCACAATCAGTGGGGAAGGTGCTTCCATGGAGGGAGCGGAGGGAATGTGGGATGCAGAGGAGGAGCCGACCCTCCCCAGCATGAAGGACGGCTTTCTGGTGGAGGTGGCTCGCAAGCTGAAACCTGAGGGTGAGGTAGGATGTGGGTGGTGTAGGAAGAGCCCTTCAGGCAGAGGATCAGCATATGCAAAGGACCGGGGACCAGAGAGGCCAGGAATGTTCTGGAAAGAAGTGGGGCTTGGGGCTTGCAGGAAACCAGAGAGCCCTGTGTGCATTTCTGAGAACCTAGGACTCCACCGTGGGTGGGTGGGTGGAGAGAGCAAGGCCTCCCGTCACCTCTTCCTCCCCCTCTCCAAGAACCTGGCACCGGGCCCTTCTCTCTTGGGGACAATTGTATATCTTTTTTTTTTTAAGTTTTATTTGTTGATTTAAAAAAATGTTTTATTTATTTTGAGAGAGAGAGCGAGCACTTGTGTGGGAGAGGGAGAGGGAGAGGAAAAGACAAACTCCCAAGCAAGTTCCATGATGTCAGCACAGAGCCTGACATGGAGCTCCATCCCATGAACCGTGAGATCATGACCTGAGTGGAGATCAAGAGCAAGTGTCAGGTGGCTTAAGTGACTGAGCCACCCAGGCGCCCTGACAATTGTCACCTGGAACTGGAAGGTCGGAGGCCTGGGTTCCAGTCCTGGCTGCAATAGGCAGTGGGCCGGAAACCTCAGGGCCCCCTTTCCCTGCAGGCCGAGCCCTCAGGCTCCGTGTCCGTGTGGCCTCTGCAGTGGCAGAGGAAATGTAGCTTTGGAGTTTTCAAGAGGAGGAAAAGAGCCTTGGTGGCAGGAACATTGTGTCGGTGAAGGTGCCCTCACAGAGAGGAGGGGCCCCTGAGGACGGGGCTGGGGCAGGGGAGGGTGTGCAGTGGGGAGAGCCCTCTCCTGCAGCCGGAGCTCTGAGACAGCCCTCAGGGAAGGCGGGGAGGAGGTTTTCCCTACAGGGAGAGTGGAGGAGAGTGGAGGGTTAGCAGCTCAGGCAGGGGGCCCAGCTGAACTGGGACCAAGTGGTGATCCAGGGAGGACCCTGCCTGAAACACGGGGTGAGCTCTGAGGCAGGAGGGGGGAAGCAGGCCAGAGAGGAGCCGGCAGTCATGGGACCTTCTGCGGGTGTCCTGTAGGGGTGAGGAAAGCCTTCCTGCCCCTGCGTGTGCGGGGGGGAGGGGGTGGAAGCATGGGGGCCGGTGAGGAGGACACGGCGCTCTTCTCCCCATGCAGGAGCCCGATTCCCCTGTGACGTGTGACGTGCAGACCGGTAAGTGACCCCTTAGTGCGTCCTCGTGTGCGTCTCCGGGAGGGTTGCTTGGCCTGTGCGCACAGTGGGGTGGTTCCTGGTCACACCTGAACTTGCGTGGGGGCTGCGTTTGGGGCCTCCTGACCTGGAGCTGAGAGAGCCATGGCCTGCAGGCCTCCCCTCAGGTCAGCCCGGCCGGGTGGCCAGAGCCTGGCCCAGGGACACATGGTGGCCGGAGGCCCCTTCTGGGACCTGGGGAGAGACGTGGTGGGGGACCCGGCTTGCCTTCCAGTTTCTCCCCAGAGAAAACAGTTCTGAGGCTAAGTCGGATGGACCCTCTTTCTCTGCAACACCTAGAGAGTGCTCCCACGACCCCTGGGCCAGTGGGTTTGGTCAGGCAGAGTCCCCAGTGGAAGGATGAGGGGAGAGGCATGGGGTCTCCTTGGGGGAACTAGATCCCCGAAACTCTAGCTCCATTGAGTCAGGAGGGCTCCCCTTACCTATGGGAGGTGTGTGCTGCCCTTTATCCCAGCCTGGCACCAGTACCGGGGATGGACTGAGGCCAGGAGGGGAAGGCTAGCGTCTAGAATCTGTTGTTCCTTCCTTTCACAGCCTCAGGAAAAGCATGTGGTGTACAGGACATTCATTCATTCATCCATTCATTCACAAAGGTCATGGAAGGCCTGTTATGTACCAGGCCTGTGATAATCCTAGAAGTGAGCAAAGCAGAGTTGAGGGCCAGTGGGTGGTGGCCCACCCGGGACACAGGCCCTCAGAGCACAGTGGGGTCCCCAGGACCCATGTCCTAGGCTGGAATAGCCCCGCCAGGCTGATGGTGGCCTTTATGAGCACCCTGAGGGTGAGGACAGCCGCCCTGAGGGTGAGGATGGCCATCTCAGCCTGGAGCCCAGACAGGCCAGTTGCCCAGGCAGTTGGGGTCTGGCAGAGTGGCCGTGGGAGGAGGTGGGATTTCTATGATCATGACAGTGTCGTGAGGGGTAGGCTTCAGAGCAGGGCTTGCTCGGTCTCATGGAGTCTGCGCAGAGCAGGGGCCCCCATGGCCGTTGGGGCTGGCAGAGACACGGAGATGTGCCCAGGGTCACAGAGCAAGTAGCCACAGAGTGGCGAGTAGCATCCAATGGCCTGGCAGCCATTGTCAAGGTTAAAGGAACAGAAAACGTTCTATGGAGCACAGCTTCCGGAGTGGGGGCCACCAAGAGCTCTGACAGCGGAGCCCCTGGCCCTGTCCTCTCTTCCTCTCGGCTCCTCTGGAAGGAGGCGGGGTGCTCAACCGGCCGGAGACAGGGCCTCCCCGTGAGCCCGGAGTGTGTGGCTTGTGGGTGGGCTCTGGTGTGTTAGCTCCCCAGATTCTGCCAGAACAAAGGACCACAAACTGGGTGCCTTTGAACAGCAGAATGTGTTCTCTCACAGTTCAGGGTGCGGAAACCCCAACTCGAAGTCCTGCGGAGGGGGAGGTCGGCTCTTCCCAGTGCTCTAGGGAGAAACCCTCCCATCCTTCTCTCCTGGCTTCTGGTGACTGCTGGCCGTCCTCCGGCCCCGTGGCTGCTAGCTGGCCTCCACTCGTTGCCTTTTCCCTCGTGTCGGTCTCTCCTTCCTCTCACACACACACCAGCCGTGGATACAAGGCCCACCCCAAATCCACGATGAGCTGCTCTTGAGGTCCTTTAACTAATGACATCTGCAAAGCCCCTATTTCCAAATGAGGCCACATTCACAGGTCATAGGGATCAGGACTGAATATATGTTTTGGGGGGACACTATTCAACCCACTCTGTGGGGTGACCCCAAGGGGCTGGGGGGTGAGTTCCTTCTCCTGTTGCTGACTCTGCCCCCCGCCTCCCTGCCCTTTCATCATTCATGTACCTGCCCATTCATTCCCTCCGCCTGCCCACCCAGCCACCCACCCTTCTGTCTTGTTTCAGGCGTGGCGGCAGCGGGGGGCCTCTGAAACAAGAGAGAAGGGATCCTGGGAGAGCGCGGATGGACAAACAGACGGATGAATGGAAGGAGAGAAGGGTGCCCTGAAGACCTGCAGGGGAGGGGGAAGAGATGGCCATTGACCCATGCCCTCCTTGAACAGTGTCCCCCTTGCCATTCCCCATGCTCCCTGGCAAAGTGAAAGGAGCCAGTCCCGCAGCCGCTTCTCTGAGACCAAGGCCCCTTTCCACGGAAGCCAGGGAAGGGCAGCCAAGGGCAGCCTGTGGGACTTGGGCCACACAGCAGACACCAGACGGCTGTGGGAAAGCCTGTGGAGGACTCCCTTTGAGAGGCTGCCCGTACAACCCTCAGCGTGGTACCTGGTACACAGTTGGTGCCCCAAAGGGGCACAACTTTTCCCGGAAGAGGATCCCCTGAGGCTTGGCTGTGTTCGCTCCCTGGAAGAGTTGGGGTCCGCCAGTGGACAGCAGCACAGGCCCTCGGTGACATTAAAAAGCATAAATGAGCACATCAACGCTGCGACTGCATGATGTCATTGCTTCGGACGAAGCTAAAATGAGTACTTAGGTTTGAGCAGTGGTTGGGTTAATGTGGCCCCTGGTACTGGGGTGTCAGGAAGGAGGAGTTCGCCAGGGACCCTGATATCCAGCTGGCCCACAGATGTCTGTGTTTGGGGCAAGGAGTGATTTTAAATAATAGAATTAGTTGCCAACATCTAAAAATGAGGAGGCTTTGCACTGGATGAGTCTGGCTTGTCTTAGAAACTGGGAATTCCCAGCTATGATAGACCCGTGCCGTGCTTGTGAGGGCAGGCTGTGCATGTGCCCCTTCACCCATAGTGCTGTCTCCCTGGCTACCTACACCTTTGTCTTTGAGACCCTTGAGGTCCCCAGCTGGCGGTGAGGGGAGAGCAGCTCCAGAGAGGGAATAAAGTGAGCAAATGCCTGGAAATGGGAGAGAGAGTGGTGGGCACCTCAGCAAATCCTGAGCTCTTGATGCAGAAGGTAAAGCCGGAGAAGGTGGGGCCTGGGATGCCTGGGTGGCTCAGCCAGTTAAGCATTTGACTCTTTATTTATTTTTTAATGTTACAGAGCCTTTTTATTTATTATCGTTATGATGATATTAGGGTTTGTAAGAATGTTTGGTGACAGTAAGATCTCTGAGCTATGGGTTGTAGAACAGGTGTGCCCTAATTTTGTTATGTTCCATAATAAGTTTTTCCCCTTTATAACTTACTCCCGAAATTTCAAAGCTAAGAATGTTAGAGTAGATCAGGGATGTTAAAGTTTTATGTGCAGTGAACTTTAAAGAATCTGATGAGAGCTCCAGTATAAAATATACTAGTCCCTAGTCCCTCTTTACGGGCAGAGGATACAGTCTAAGACCCCCAGTGGATGCCTGAAAGTGCATAGCACTGAACCCTCTATAAACCCCCATTTTTCCTATATGTACATACCTGTGATAGAGTTCAGTTTATGAATTAGGCACAGCAAGGGAGGGGCGCCTGGGTTAAGCATCCACACCTTGATTTCAGCTCAGGTCATGATCTCACAGTTCGTGAGTTCAAGCCCTACATCAGGCTCTGTATGGACAGTGCAGAGCCTGCTTGGGATTCTCTTTCTCCCCCTCTCTCTGCCCCTCCCCTGCTCTCTCTCCCCCTCTCTCTCAAAATAAATAAATAAACTCTAAAAAATAAAAAAATTAGGCACAGCAAAAAATTAGTGACTAAATAATAACAAAATAAAACAATTATAACAATATATTGTAAAAAAAGTTATGTGAATGGGATCTCTCCCTCAAAATATCTTATTGTACTGTACTCCCCTTCCTTCTTGCAGAAGCGTCCTACTCTTGATTTTGGCTCAGGTCATGCATCCCATGGTACATGAGATCAAGCCCTGCCGTGGGCTCTATGCTGACAGCTCAGAGCCTGCTTGGGATTCTCTCTATCTCTCTCTCTCTCTCTTCCTCTCTGCCCCTCCCCCATACACATGTGCTCTCTTTCTCTCAAAATAAATGGCTAAACATTAAAAAAAAAAAAAAAAAAAGGAAGGTAGGGCCTGATCTTACAGGCCACAGACAATGAGGAGCCACTGAAGGTGGTTGAGCGGGGACCTGACTTTGCAAAGACTACCCTGAGGCCAAGCAAGCATTGGAGGCAGAGAAAGCAATCGAAGCAGGGGTTCTTGAACTTTGGGCCACATCCAAAGCATCTAGCACCCAGGCGTGCCAGAGAGGATAATCCAGAACTTGGGCTTTGCCGGCAACCCTGGGGTCGGTGCGGGCCCTGACCTAGAATTTATGCCTCCAGCATCCCTATTTGTTGATCTTGGAAACAGGAGCTTCTTTCTCAGAAGGAGTTGATGATCTTCACTGCTGGAGCCAGAACCGCACTCGGTCGCCCTGGGGGACATCCCAGGCTGGCGGAGAGGATGCTGGCCAGGAGGTGGCAGGGCAGTGAGGGACTCCGGGAGCAAAGTTTCAGGCCCTGTGGAGCCGGAGTTTCCGTGTGAGCTGGAACACCCCCAGTGCTTCGGTGGCTCCATCGGGACCCAGGCGCAGGGCGCTGGGAAGCCCGGGGAGCTGTGACTCAGCCTACCCAGAGGCTCTCAGGGCTCCGCCTGGCCTGCAGGGAGCTCTGCCCCTGGGCCTGTGTGGCCGAGGAACCCGTACCTGCCCTTCCCCTCTGGCACCTGGCCACCAGCCTCTTCTCAGAGCCGTAGAATCTCCAGCTGTAAAGTGGGGACAGTGTAGGGCATGGCTTGGAGACCTGGCACAGAAATGAAAGGAGGAATAGCTTGTAAAATGCTTCCACAACAAACAGTATCTAAAGAGAAAGCGAGGGTGCCAACAGACAGCATCAGCTCTGCAGGACACCAAAGGCTGGGCTGGTGCAGCGCCCATCAAGGAGCAGCTGCTCATGCAGGGTGGGGGTGGGGCATGTTTATCGCCTGGGGTAGCGCCCCAGGGAGTCAGGAGTCATGAGACCTGGCGATGCTTCTGACATCCTTTGTGGACTTGGGCAAGTCATCAGCCTCTGTGAGCTGGCCCTGCGCTTTATAAAATGGCCAGAGTACTGTTGTCACTGTGCTGTCCCCATGCAGGGTTGCTGTGAAAGCTCATGAGCTCAAGAGCCAGGGGGTGTTTGTTCTGTCCCCTGTATGCCAGATGGGGACTTGAACCCCAAGTGGCTGCTCAGGGCAGAGATGACACACCATTACTGGATGGCAGTCTAGAATGACACGTCTGACGTGGCCCACCACTGGATTCGGGCCACACTTGGATGAGCCTCCCGGGCCAGACCCCAGGGGTGTTTGTAGGACTGGAGGAGTCAGGACCAGCGCCGAAGAGCCTGGTTCAGGGTGCGTGTGGGGGATTTCCCTGGAGGGCAGGCGGGTGCTTCTCTGTGAGGCAGGAAAAGGTCTGTACGGGGGAGCCCGGAGGCAGGAGTGCGGGAGGCAGCTCTTGGAGAGCAGACAGCCTTGTGCCTGGCACATGGGACACACCTATAAAAGAGGGTGTGAACCTGTGTCTCAGTTCACAGGGAAATAAAATGGGGGAGGGGATAACAATTATTCCCACCTCAAGAGGTTGGTGTGAGGACTCATTGAGTTAATCCATGTATATCATTAAGCACAGGATCAGGAACATAGTATGTGCTCAATGAATGTAGCTGCCATTATATTATTATCATTTTTTCTACACCATGAACAACAACTTCCAAAGTCACAGGATAAGACTTGAGACCAACTCCCATTTAAAGTCACTGTTTATAATTTCATGCTTGGCTTAAGGGCCACCAAGATCCTGGAGCTTTTTGGGAGCGCCTGGTATCCAGGCAGTCTCCTCTCTTCTCCCCTTCCTCTTGACTGGGGAGGACTTAAGTTCCCGATGAGACTCCCCGGCACCCACTCTTGCCGAGCTCACAGCCCCACACTGTTTGCATTGTCAGGGACTTGAGTACGTGGAGAAATAGAGAACATGACAGACTCCCATCTGAAGGTGGGACCATCTCTGCCAGGAGGTCAATCCCCTTAGCAGCTGGAGCCTCTAGGCCCAGAAGGGAAGGCTCCTTGAAATGGGTGCTGAGGTTATGAGCATGTAGTATACAGGCAGGAGGCAGGCCTCTCTATTCCTAGGGGTCACCTTGCACCTGGATGTGCCAAGGCAGACCCCAAGCCCGGATCTTCCATATCTCCTGCGGTGCTGTGCTTAGAGCATTGTTTCTAGCCCTGCACAAACCTCCAAGAACGGGGGCCTAAGGAGATGCAAAGGCTAACTGTAGTTGAAGCTCTATCTCAAGAGGAAAAAGGGAGCAAATGACCAGAAGGAGACGGGGTGAACGATCATGGGCTTCAGCCTGTCACTTGAGCACTGATCTGGCTGCTGGTGGTTCTGTGGATAGCAGTGCTGTTTCTGCTGCTTGGCTGAGAGCCGGCCCACGGCTGGTGATGGCCAAGGCCCCCTGCATGGTCCCTGGGACTCAGAAGCCCTGTGCCCTGTGTCCCCTGCAGTCTGCATCCTCCCTGGAGGCCAGGAGGAGCCCGATCTCGTCCTAGAAGAGGTTGACTCTCACTGGGAGGAAGACGAGTATCAGGACCGGGGCCCCAGTCCGCAGGGCACAGAGGCGGCTCCAGCCTACGAAGAGAAGGACGAGGCCGTGGAGGAGATGCCCAGGTGGGAACCACAGAAAGCCCTGGAAAAAATGATTGTTTAGAAAGATAACAGGCACGTGGTACAGAATCCCAAATGTATCAAAGGGCATAGAACAGGAGCCAAACCCACCTCTATTCCTTCCTCCTCCTCCCTCGCCCAGACATCCAGTCCTCTCCCTGTGAATAGAGACAGTGGCTGCCAGTTTCTTCTGTGCTGGTCCAGGGAGCATCTGACCATTTACAGGCACTGTTCCTTTTTTTTTTTTTTTTTTGCAAGAAGATAGCATATCACATGCACCTTCCTATCTGCACCTTGCTCTCTTCATTCAACAGTATACCTTGAGGCTTTTCTGACTTCAGTGCATAGAGATCATCCACAGTTTTGTTTTTTTTTAACAACTGCATAGTATTCTATCCTGTGGATGTGCCAGGATTTATATACATTTATGGTTGCAAAATTTTGTTATTATAAACAATTTTGCAACAAAGTCTTGCACGTATGTCCTTGCACATGCACGTGAATAGGCCTGCAGGAAAAATTTGCAGAAGGGGGGCTGCAGGGTCATTGGGCATGGGAACGGGTAACTGGTAGTGACCGCCCGCTTGTCCTCCGTAGGGGCAATGATCTTTGTTCCCTCTAGTGATCTTGGTGATTACCCCTCAAGCTGGGAGGTCTCAGGTCCTCAGGCCCATGACCTACATCGTAAAGGTGGGGAAACAGGCCCAGAGGGGCTCAGAGGCTGATGTAGGATGGTGGAGGCTGAGCTAGGCCCCTCATGCCGTGGACAGGCCTTGCTTCCAGAGAGAGCCTGAGGTTGCTCCAGTGGAAGTGACCTTCCCCAGGTCAAGTCTTGGTTGAGATTTTCAGGTCTGGTCTCAGGGGACATGGGACATGAGGTGGACTGGGGGTGGAGCTGTATGTGGGCTCACCTCCTGCTTCTGATCTCAACTCAGGGAGCTGCCCCAGATTCAAGAGGAGGAAGAAGAGGAGGAAGAAGATGGAGAGGAGGAGGAAGAAGAGGAGGAGGTGGAGCCCAAGTAAGGGACTTGTGTGTTCTCAGTCCTCCCTACATGGGATGGCCCGGGACGGGGTGGGGACTTTCAGGGTGGGGGAGCTCCTTCCTTTGTTCTGTGCTGTGTGCTGCTGGGTGCTGACCAGAGATTAGGGGCAAGATGGGGGTCCCCCATCGTGCTCAGAATGACCCGGGGCTCATATTGCTCACCACTTAACACTCCGCAGACTTATACACACACACACACACACACACACACACACACACACACACACACACCAGAACACAGCCTCCTCGGGGGGTGGGGAGGGGGGTATTGTGCTCACTCCCATGTCCCTAGATTTGGCAACAGGTGCCAAATAAATGTCGGTTGAATGCATGGATGGATGAGTGGTCGGGCCCATGCAGGGCACCCATAGCCCCCTGTAATTAACCAAACCAAGACACAGGGCTGTGTCCCCCTCCGCACCATCCATGACGGTCCCATGGGGGCCTTTGAAGGTCCCATGGGTGTCCTGGATTCTGCCCTACTCCCCATTCATGGTTGTTCTCCACCCACATCCATAAAGATTTCAACACGAACACAGAGAGAAGTCAGTGAGAAGAAAAGGAGATCAGAAACCACTAACAGGTATAATCGCCAAACTGCATCTTAATTATCGAAACCACTAAAAACAATCATTCTGTGACACGATGTAGGTGCTAATTAACACAACGGCAATCATATTATAATATATAAATTCATTAAGTCGACATGCCGTACGCCTAAAATCCACACAATGTTATATTGCAAACATATTTCAATAATTAAAAAAACACCACTGAGAGGAAGATGTTTAGCCATGTGGGATGGACAGACAGAAGGACAGATGGAGAGGGGCGTACATGGGGAGATGAAGAGCGGGTGGTTGGGCCTGAGCATGGAGTCAGGGGCGAGAGGTTGGCGATGCAAAGTCAAGAGTCTGGTCGTGTGGATGGAACTGGAAACTGCGGGGCTGGAGGAGATACTGGGAAGCCAGTGTGGACAGAGGAGACGCCCAAAGGCCAGAGCAGAAAGGCCCGAGGAGGAGGTGCCCATGAGGAGAGTGGAGGAGGAGAGTATCCTGGTGGGTTTTGAACAGGAGGGAGTGGTTTGCTAACTCAAAAGCAGCCTGCATGTCAGGGACAGTGACACTGCAGCTGGTGGACATGGGGGGAGATGATGCTTCAGAGGCCAGGGGCCAGATTGTGAAGACTTTGGACTTTCTTTCTCAAGGGCAATGGGGAGCCATTGAAGGTTGGTGAGCAGGGAGATCCAGATGTGATCTGGCGGCTGCACTGTGAGGAGACTGAGGCAGGGAGGCCTATGAGGAGGCTGTTATCATGGGGCAGGCCAGGCTGATTGAATCTGCCCCTTGCATTATTCCCTGTCTGTCACTGTGCTCTCTGTGGTGCCCCTGGCCCACACCCGTCTTCCCTGACCTGGCCTGAGGCACGGGCTCTGCTCCTCCTGGCAGAGTGACCTGGGCGAGTGCATGCTGCACAGAGCCTCCGCCTCCGCGTCTCTGGAGCGGGGCTACCAACACCCCTGCAGAGGGGTCACAGGGCCTGCTGGGACCGGGCGTACTGGGACCTGACCCATAGTGAGTGCCCCAGCAAAGGTAGTGGATGTTCTCAGCCCTGCGGAGGGTCACTGTCAGTCCCAGTCGGGAAATAGTTACACCGTGAGACAACACAGGACTTCGGGGCTGGAGGCCTGCTCGGTGTCATCTGCTTTAGGTCCACATTTCCCTAGTTCACATGGAATTTTTTCATCCTTGGCAGGAGACCACATGGCTACTTGCTTGCCTCCAGTGATGGGGAGCTCACGACCTCTTGAAGGCTATCCATTCCATCCATATACACCTGTAACTTATGAGATTATTTCTTCCACCCAAAATAAACGTGCTTCCCTATGGTTTCTGTAACCCAGTCCGAATCCTGCCCTCTGGGCCCCCCAGAGCCAGGCTGCTCTCACTGACAGGTGACGGCCCTTCTCCTGGGTGAAGACTTCAGTGCCGCCTAGCTTTGTTAGTGCTGGTTTGTTAGTGCTGCTGGTGGGGAGTTGTCTCCCGACTGAACCTATGTGCCCACATGTAGGCCTGAAAAACCCTTTATATGCTACTGCTGTTGAGCTGAAATACCCCCTAAAGACCAGTGATTTAGTGTACTCACATGCACGTGCACCAGCTATGCACGTGTTCTCAGTGTGTGGTACACACAGGTACACACACATGTATCTGCACAACACAGACACAGACACGCAGGCTGGGTTGGACACCCACTTGTATGCGCGGGTATGCACACACTCATAGCCATGCACAGCCTGCACACACACACATACAGCACACTTGGTCACATGTTCACATGCACAGGCACATTGGTACACACTTGCCCATAGGCACACAGTGCCCTGCATGCACGCGCATGCACACAAGCACATGTATACAGTTTCCCACAAACGCTGCAAGCACACAATATTCACACAAATGTTTACCCAGAGTTTTAAACTGGAGAGGGGGGGACTTTTGGGCCCCGGGGCCCTGGACAGGGACGTGGGCCCTGGGTGAGAGAGTGGAGTGATTCCAGGGCCAGGGCCAGAGGGTGTCAGGCATGGGCAAGCGGACTGGGCTGTCACTGGCTGGGGAAGGAGGCTCTTGGCCAGCTTTGCGGAAGCACAGGGGTTACTGGTGACGTGCGCAGGCCCTGGTAACAGGCAGATGGTCGCCTAGCGACCTGGTCTCTGCCAGCAACAGCTCGGCTTTTCCTAGCAACCGCAGCCTTTTGGTCCCCACCTGCCCTCCCTGGGGGCATTTCTGCAGAGTTCCCTGCACGCTCCCTCAATCTGATCAGAAGCAGGAAGGATCAGTGACTCATCTGCTACCCAAGCCACACTGGCTCCAGAGCTGGCCTGGCAGGCTCAGGGCTGGCCCGGGTCCTCCACATTCTCTACCTGTGGGCACCCGGCACGGGGCTTGGGATGAATACCCTCGCCCCCAGCTGAATTACTGCATCATGGGCGTCCTTGTCGGCAAAGACAGCGAGACCCAAGTAGGTGGCTGCTTCTTCCTAGGGGCTCCCCTTCCTTCTTTCAGAGTGGGGGGTACCTGGCGAGGACCTTAGCTAAGGGGCACAGCCTGCTGGGTGACTTGGGGGAAGAGGAGCAGGATGGGAAACTCTTGGCTACTCCCTGCACTTTAAACTTGGATGGCCGGGTCGGGGGGCCTTCCGGGTGCCCACCTCGGCGAGTCTGTGTGATCCTCCACTTGGAAATCTCTGCGATTTAGGAAGTTTCTAGAAGTTAATGGCCTGATGCTTCTGGGCCGGGCAAGAGGGGGCCTTGGGCACACTGCTGACCAGGAACAACATGGCTTCGGGCTCATAGCTCCCCAGACAACCCCTGGTGGTCCTGACGGGGCCACAGGAGGGCTCATCAGGTGTCTTGATAGCTGGAAATGATGGTACAAGATGTTCCCCAATCCACGTGGGTGATTCAGAGCTCTTCAGGGTGTCCCCTCCTCTAGTTAGTAACAATAATGGCAAGAACAACCACGACAGCAGCAGGTGTTTGAGTAACACTTGTTTTCTCTGCCAGACTCTGGGCGCTTATTATTAATCCCGTTTCACAGATGGGAGAACTGGGGCTCAGAGACAGTACCCTACATGTCCAGGGGGGGCGCTGCCAGCAAGTGCAGTGTTGGGACCAAAGCAAACACTTGGTGCCCCAGACAAGGGGAATTGCTTATCCGTGATGACAGATTGAGGGTCAAGAATGACACCAGATATGGGAAGTCTTCTTGACTTTCATGAGAGTCTCACTGGCCCTTCTGACCTCCCTCAGATAAGTCAGGCCATACAGACTGGGCACGTCCTACCTATTTGACAGATGGGCAAACAGAGGCAGCCGGAGGGCTTCCCAGTGATGTGCTCAAGGCCAGACAGTGATTTCCTGGTCTGACTCTGGAATAAGCAAGACCCCACTGGACTGTGGTGGTTCATTTCCTGGGCTTCTGTGTTCTGAGAACTGGGAAGGGCATAGTTCCCACGATACTTTTAGGAGCCTTCAAGCACATTTTAATTTCTTTTTAAAATCAGACACCAAAATGAACTTTTTGATAGAAGAGAATGTTTGAATATATAATAATAACATATGGACCTTTGTATAAATGCAGTCACAGAATATAATTTTTATTATACTTTTAAGGAGAAAGAGGCCTACAAAGACTTAAAGTGCCCAGGATCCATGAAAGTCCTCATGTGCCTTGTTTTTGTGACTCGAATCTCTTTAAGAGAAATCTGTTTCTTCTTGGGCAGAGTGGGGAGTATGACACTGACAGCTGAGGCTCCTTTGGAAAGAAGTATCTATGTAATGAAGGGAAATGAAGTGAGTTGGGTGCTCAGGTCTCAGGACCCTGGCCTCACTCCTTTGTGTCACATAGGGCCATGTCGATGCTCAGAGGCGGGCAACCAAGTATCACATACATGGCCTTGAGGCTCAAAGACGCTTGTGCTTTATTTGCCTTGTGCCAGCTGTGTGACCGTGGACAAGCCATCTGCTCTCTCTGTGCCTTCGATTGCTAAGCTGGGACCAGTCACAGCCCAGCCTCTCAGGGTTGTTTGGGTGAGGGTATGAGGAGCGACAGCCCATGGGGGCTGCTGTGACAGTGTGATTGCCGACTGATGCCTGCTGCTGTCTCCAAACCGACTGGGGCTGCAGTTCTGTCCCCACCTCCTCACCCACTTCAGGAGGGCTGAGGCTTGGCCCTCTGGGGAGAAGGTAGTGAATCCTGGTTTTCTGGATGTCAGACAGAACACCCTCCACAAGCCCTCGCTGCCAGAGGGCGGGGGTAGGGTGGGCCACTAGGAACCAGGATCCGATTCTAACTACAAAAGTCACATTGCCTCCTGGTTCTGAGTCACCATTTTAACCCAGAGACTGCACACAGGCATCTAAGGGCCCAGTTGTTAAGCTTCTAGCCTATCTACAAGCTAAACTGTTTGTCTACATATTGCTATGAATATATTAACTTGGATTAATTATCAGCATCTGAAGATTGGAGATTCCGCTTTTAAAACATGTACTTCAGGCTCCTCTTGAAAATCAGAAGATTTTTCTAAGCCAAGTGGGTTGCTGCCTCAGATGGGCACAGATTCTCTAACCATAGCCCTCCCTGCGCCCCTGGCCCCTGTCACCCAGGTGTGCCCGGAGCCTGGGCCAGGGATTCCCCAGACCTCCAGCGGCCATAGTGTGGCTCTGGCCTCAGGGTGTGGAAAGAACCGGGGCCTGCCTTTGAGGTTTGTGAGTCTGCTGTGTGATTTTGGCTAGGTCACATTACCTCTCTGGGCCTCTCTTTTCTTATACCCCCTGCCCTGCCTGGATCACCAGAGCTTCCTGGAGGCTCGCAGAGGGAAGTGCCAGCAGTTCTTCCCTTTGTGCTCTTTGGTCACAGAGGACAGTTCCTCAAACCACCCACCACACTTTTCTTTATACATCCTATCCCCCCTTCCAGGACACCCTTCCCTATTCCTCATGGTCAGCTCATCGTCCCTGAGGTCCAGCTCCGAGGCTACCTCCTCCAGGCAGGCCTCCTGCCTAGGCAGAATTGTGGTATGCCTGTCCCGTGTGGGGAGCTCCATGAGGGTCAGGACCTATTCTTGGCCATCTTTGTGTGCTGGCTCCCAAAGCAGGGCCTGGCTCTCAGCAGGGCTCAGGAAATGTCTGACACTCCTGACGCTAGCCCTTTTCTACCCCCCCCACCCCCACCCGCCCTGGGCCGCAGTGTCCTGCTGGATAGCTGTCTGGTGGCACCGGCCAGCGAGCAGCCAAGCGGAATAGGCAGGCCCCAGGCCCCGGGGGCCGCCCACCAGGTATGGAGCCGCGCCAGGCCTCTGAGGCCTGGTGGGGGGGGGTCGGCAGAGGGGCTGAGGCTTTGTCTTCTTGGTTTACAGGCAGATTTCCAGCTGGCGAGGTGCCTGCGGACAGGGGAGCAGGGTGGTGGGCACTGGGAGGCCTCGCTTATACTGGGGGTTGGGTGGTGTCAGGAAGGGCCTGGGTGACATGGCCGTGGGTGGGGAGCGGCTGGACCCGCATGCCAAGGTCGTCACATGGTTGTGCGACCCACGCACAAGTCACCTCCCCACCCTGGGACTCGGTGGCCACCTTTGTAAAATGGGGCTAGAATCCCCTCCCCGGGACATCGCACACAGTTGTGTGCTGTGAAGGGCAGGCCAGGTGGGGAGTGCTGTTGGCGGCTGCTTTCATTGCTTGGTCCTCACACTGGGCTGCGTGAGAAGGGCCCCTATCGTAAGTGGCCAGTGCAGGTGTCGGGGCCCGGGGTCCCTGTGTGCCCTACTCTCCACGCGTCGGGGGCCACCTCCCTGGATGCCCCAGAAGGTGGGGTGGCAGAGCCTGACGGGTCAGGCAGGGCACAGAGGGCAGTCGGGGCCCAGGAAGACCTGTGAAGACAGGTCTTCCAGCAGGGTCTGGGCTGGCCTAGGGCCGGGAGGAGGTGATGGTCACAGCCCCTGTCTCACTTCCCTGTCTGCAGGAGCTTCAGGAGGACGCCGTGGCTGCCAGCCCCGAAGGTAGGTGTATGGTGGGGCTGGGGGCAGCCTGGGTACATGGGCACCCCCTTCTCCCTCCGTCCCTACACCTGTCTCACCTCAGGCCAAACCCCTCCCTGTGTGCTGCAGCCACATTAGCAGAATTTGGTGATGTACTTCTAAGGCCCCAGGGGGCGTTGAGGGAGGCTCCCGGGACCCCAGGAGGCCCGCGGAACCCCGCTCCCAGCCAAGCCCTCCTGCTGCCTCGCTGGGATTGCAGCTCTCTGAACGGCCATCTAGAGAGGGGTTGGCTGCAACGGAGCATGTCTGAGTGAAGATCAGGACCTAGGCTTGCTAAGGGCCCTCCTAGACTCCACGGTCTTGATGAGCTTTTCTTGCCTGCTGAGATCCCCAGGCTATACCCAGCACTTGGCTCTTATTTACCACTGCCACCCCCAAGCCTCAGGACTCCAGGGAGGGTGGGGCGGAGTGTAGGGGAGCCGAGGATAGCCAGGCTGGGGAGCCCAGGACCGACGGACATGGAGCCCTGGCCTCACAAGCCTCCATGTTCCTCAAGCCAGCCTGTGAGCCAGACAGACCCATTTCCAAATGAGAAAACTGAGGCTCCAAGTGCTCAGTATGTGGCTGAGTGACCACTCAGACTACATTTCACTCTTGGCTCCTCCCTCTTCCTTGCTGTGTGACCTGGAGCCAGGTGTGTGTGTCCTTTCTTAATTGTGGCTCCAATTCAAAAAAGAGCAATAATAGTCCCTACCTCATAGGGCATTCGGGCAGAGTAGGGGACAGAGTAGTAGGACAATGTGTCGAATGTCCCCAACATCATGGCTGGCACTGAGGCAGGAGGCCATGATGGGGGCCATGATACTTGTGTCCCAGGCAGCCAGCGGCTGACATGGGACTGGGCGCAGGTGTTGTGACCCCAGGTGTCCGGAACTTGCTCCCTGCCTGGTCTTTGAAAACATCTCCTATGAACTTCAACACGTGATCTGTGGGAAACGACTAAGTCTGCAGCCCACAGCGATGAATAAGACCGGGGTCACCCGGGTGCAGACTCAGGTTCTGTGGGGCTCTTCTGCCCCCTCCCCCTGGTCATCTGGAAGCAGGTGGCCTGGGACCCACACTCTGAGAAACACTGAGGCATGGCCATGTGTCTGCCGCTCGGAAGTGTGGACCTGGAGCCACCAGCTTTGGGGTCAGCAGGGAGCTGGTGAGAAATGGAATCCCAGGCTCCGCCCCAGACCTGCCGAACCAGAATCTGCATTAGATCAAGGTCCCTTGTGGTTTGTTTGCACATCGGTGTCTGAGAGGCAGTGGCCTTGAGCCCTGGTTCTCAAACATGTCTGCACATGCACAAAGTCATTTGGGGAGATTTTAAAAATCAGACGTTTCCAAACGTCCCCCAGTGATTCCAATGCAAAGCCCAGGAAATGTTCCTGCCTCTGGTTGAAAGCGGAATTCATTGAGCTCCAGGGTTTCTTTGAGATGGAAAATCCTACTGGGCCAAGAGGACGTCTGGGTTTTTTCATTTTAACCTTTTCTGTCTGAGGTGGGAGATGTTCCTGGTGGTTGGTTGACAGAGAGAGACAAGAAGTCAGGGGGCTCAGCGCTGTCCCTCAGAACTGTCATGTAGACCAGCCACACGACTTGACATTTTCGATGTTGAGTCCATGGAACGAGTGATGTTCCAGGCTTCGGACGCAGCTGCTTCAAGTGCAGGCGGGCACCGGCTGGCCTGAGTTGGCACGGGAGGGGGGAGCCTGCCTACGTGCCTCCTCCGACCCTGTGTTCGATGTTGCAGTGCCTAGGGTCCCACATCTGCCAAGGCCCCCCGGGCCCCAGCACCATGGCTAAACCAAGCCAGGACATGGAGCTGAATCGCCTGGTTCGCGACCAGCCGCCTGGCCAGGTGGCCCCAGGGCTTGCCCCCCCAGTCCTGGCAGAGCACCTCCCCAATGTGCCCAGCTACCGCCCCTCCATCACCCGCATCCCTGTCCTCACCACCCGGAGGACGGCCTTGTCCAACTCCAGCTTCGCCAGGGAGACCAGGAGCTCCGTCCGTCGCCTAGGTAGTGTGATCTCGTGCACCCAGCATGCTCGTGCCCGTGATGTGTGCTTCTGCATGGCTAGGGCTGTTTCCCGCATGGGTGCCTTGGTCAAGGTGTGGGGCTGCCAGTTGAATTCATGGAAAGCCACCATCTTTTCCTGTTGATCGGTGTCTTCATCTCGCTGTGTGGTGACTGAAGGGGTATTTAGTCCCCCTATCTCCGTGCCTAAAATCCCACAATGAGCAACTCATTTCTTTGGGTTAAACATTGCATTCTGCAGATCATCAAATTTTCTTACAGGTAGCCACTTACACCCTAGTTTAAAGAAGTTACTAAGATCTCTAGGCCGGGAGACTTGGGTAGAGGAAGAGAATAACTTGAGGGGAGTGGGGCAGAAAAGGAAAGTGGGGGCCCATTTCAGACGGAGTCCTACTGACCTTGAGGATTTTCTGGGAGCTGGACTTTCTGAGGATTGTTGATATCTGTCTAGCAAATTCCATTTCGGGAAAGGAGAGGCCCCCATGTGTGTGCAGGCAGAGCAGGAGGAGAGGCATCCTTAGGGGCCAGGGAAGAAGGAGGGCCTGTCCGGATCTGTTTAATTGTGACAAGGTTCCTGCAGTGGCCTTTGGGCTCCTGCTGCTTGCTTCCTGATGACAGAGAACTCGGGGACATGCTGGCGCCTCTGGACCAGCCCCTGTCACTTTCGGCCTTAACTCAAGCCAGACATACCCACTCTCCCTTCTCATTTGTTTATTTTTGGATGTGCAAGGCCTCCTGGGAGGTCAGTAGACAGGTAGAACCGAACATTTCATGAGACTAGAGCCCCCACTGTCCTCCTCTCCTTGGCTTGTGATGGACAGAGAGTGGAGGTGAGGTGACACGCAGACATCCCGGCCACCAGGGATGAACCCCCAGGCAAGCCCCACATCTACTCACTCCAAACCATCCCCCAACCTCCCCCACCCCCGATGGAAGCCTTCTCCGTGTTTGCTATATTCTGTGCCAATTCTGCTTTTATTTGCTTGTTATTTCTCTTGCAGTGGATTCATTATTTTAAATTTAATTAAGTTTATTTGATCAGGAACCTTTACATTACTCTTCCAGTGGGAAACTAGCATGGCTAGCCAGCAGTAGGAGGCGTAAATAGAAATAGCCACGAATGAACTGAAAACGGAGTCGTGTTGATAGATCTGTGGGCTGAGGGCTCACACTGACGCCTGCTCTCTCGCTGCAGAGGGGGGTTAGGGTGTGTCAGAGAGGCGTTAAGGGCATGATGGCCCCAGACTGAGACTTCTCTGTGCATTCACGATCTCAAGGGAATTGATATGGGAGGCATGTCCTCATTCTATGTTTCCTCTGTTCGTCTGCGCCATCCAGAATCATCCTGTCCTCCCCGGTCCCTGGGAGCCCCACACTTGGGGACAGCAGACTGATCCAACTGCAGTGGGACCCGTGACAGTTTTAGATGCTGCAGACAAGCCACGGCCGCCTGTAGCAAGAGCATTATTCCCATTTCAGTCATGCTGCTTGGCACGGAGTGAGGTTTTGTTTAAGCAGAGGCCTCTACGTGTGTGGTCACCAGCCTCAGGAGGAAGTAAGAGCCTAAGTGCTAGAGCCAGGCCGCCTGGGTCCAAATCCTGGCCCGGCAGCAAGTTTCTTAACCTCTCTGTGCTTCAGTTTACCCACAATGTGGGGACGGTGATAACAAGGCCTCCTAGAATGGCCAGGAAGGGGGAAAGGGTGACTATATATGAAGCAGAGAGCACCAGGTGGCTCAGTGGGTTAAGCATCTGACTCTTGATTTCGTCTCTGGTCACAGTTCATGGGTTCCAGCCCCGCATCAGGCTCTGCGCTGACAGTGCAGAACCTGCTTGGGATTCTCTCTCTCCCTCTCTCTCTCTCTCTCTCTCCCCATCTCTCTCTGTTCCTCCCCAACTGTGCTCTCTCTCTCTCTCTTTCTCAGAATAAATAAATACACTTAAAAATATATATACGTATGAAGCACTAAGATTTTACTAGAACAAATGCCTGGCAGGCACATAGGAGGTGCTTCACAGTAAATATTACTATTCTCTGAACAATTTAATCGTACCATGTGATTCTCTCTATTTTTAAGTAATATTATTATTCAATGAAAGTGAAACACCGGGCTTAGGGGTTTTCCTTCCTTTCCTGGGGCCCACTGAGGGTGCAGAGTCCTGTTCAGGGTGAGGCAGGGCTGGGGGAGCCTCTGNCTGTGGCCCGGGGGCCACGCTGGGGGCAGTCTGGGGCCCCGAGCATCCCAGATGGGCTGGTGCCTGGCTGCCTCCGTGCCTCTGCCCCCCGCCCAGCTCACCTCTGGAGGTGAGGGTGGGGAAGCAGGGCGGGGTCCCCTCTGCCTCACACTCTCTCCTGCTTTCCAAAGCCTGGGGTATCTCCTTAGTCTGGCAAAACTTCTTCCTTAAGTTTTTAAAAACTTCTTCATTCTGGCTCATCCTTCCTCTGAGGGTTTCAGTTAAAGCTTTAGTGGAACAAATGCCAGCTGTCTTGCTTAGGGTCCCTCCACCAAATGTGGGGCGCCTGGGCAGCTCAGCATCTGACTTTGGCTCATGTCATGATCTCATCATTCGTGAGTTCAAGTCCCGCATTGGGCTCGCTGCTGTCAGCACAAGCCTGCTTTGTATCCTCTGTCCTCCTCTCTCTCTGCCCCTTCCCCGCTCATGCATGCCCTCTCTCTTTCTCTCAAAAATGAATAAACATTTAAAAAAAAGAAAAAAAATTTAAAAATAAAGAGAATAGGTTCTATCTGCCAAATTACACAAAGTGCTGGCTTTTCCCATGGTGGCCATTTAAAAAGGAAGTCATCCAAGTGTTTCAAAGCACAACCTCTCCCCACTTGGGGGGGGGGGTGCGCCTGCCTTGCCCGTGCCCAGGCTTGTTCTGGCCGCTCTCGAGTGGTCCCACCCAGGGATGGCAGGGAGAGGGGCATCATCTCAGCCCCTCACATCCTCTGGGCTTCACCTGGGGTGGGTGATGCAGCCTGAGGTAGGGCCACACCCAGACTCAACAGGGAGGACCTGGTTCTTGGGATGTGGGACATGGCACCAGGCCTCTTAGAGGCCAGGAGAGAGGTTGGGGTGCTCCATTTCAGGGGCTCTGGGCCTGTACAAAAACAAGGAAATACCAAAACAGATTTCCAAACAGGGCCAGCATATACTGTAAGGACAAGCTGTTATCCCTGATAGTCAGAAACTTCCAGATGTCTCTGTTTGAGGTCCTTCAAGAGTGTGAGGCCGTGTGCCTTTATCACCCCTACCTTGGGATGGGGAAGCTGAGGCCTGGAGGGAGGAAGCAGCTGAGGCGGTGCTAGGCCAGGCGCTGGGAGCTGGGCCCTCCTGGCCTCCCCCTGCCCTCTCTGGGTGCCATCCCCCAACCTCCCCTCCAAACCCCAGGGATGCTCCTCTAGGCCCAGGGAGACCAGTCTGAGATTTGGAGAGCTGGGCTCCAGGCGGGGCTCCAGAGCTTCCATGGCCGCTGTGGTGTCCTGGCTTCTCTGGCAGCTGCTGGGCGGAGGTTTGGGGTGGCCGAGCCCCACACAGGCCCCTGGGCTCTGCATTCTTGGACCCACTGGTAGAGTGCTCCTGAGGACCCCATTGGGAGGTGAGGCTTCCCAAGACCCCTCCAAGCGTGCTTTCTGCGCCTTTATGCAAGAACACAGCAAGGCCCTTGGGACCTGGCTCCCCGCCCCCCTGACTGTCCTCTCCTTCTCTCCAAGTGCCCGCTACAGAAAAGCACCCAGAAGTGCAGGTGGAAGACACCGATGCTGACAGCCGCCTCCTCATCGTGGAGAATCCTCCCTCACCCGAGCCACCACCACCTTCTTCGGCCAAATCTGACACCCTCGCCATCCCGGGATCTGCCTCAGGGACCCAAAGGTCATCTTTTATGCTTCGCTTGGGCTTTTCACTGCACTGTGCCATCTGCCTATTTGGCGGAAGGGGAGACTGAGGCCAGAGTGGGAACGCAGTGGGCACAGAGTCACTCAGTGAGTTGGTGTCAGAACTAGGACTGTGGCCCCACCTCCAGGTCCTAATCTCTGGCTTAGGACTCTATAAAGAGTTCTCCAAGGAAGTCCTGTCCCAAGTACCCTCAACTGTAGTTTAGAGGGGGTAATAAATGTAACAAGGCTAATTTCCACCTCCTCATTTTAGTATTAAACTAATGGAATGGAGATACCAAAACACACTAGATAAACAAGCACCCACAATACCGCTGCACAGAGAGCAATTTCCTTTTGCTTCCTTCTCTTCCACATCTTGTTTGGGGCCCGTGCTTTTGTGTGGTTTCAACTGAAGGGGTGGTTTGGATCACATCTCATTTAGTAAAAACCCTTTCCCATAGTGTCAGGCTGTCTCCTTAACACTCATTTATGGTAACTACGTGGCTTTTCTCCTGCTCCATCTGCCAGAGTGGACTTAACAAATACCTCTTGTTGACACTGCCCATATGGGGCTGTGGACATCTATTTGGGCTTCTGCTCTCTGTCCTTGGGCTCTTTTCTTAAAAGGGAATCCTGGTCAAGGTTGCACACATTTTTATGCTTCTTGATAGAAATTTATTGCATGATGAGAGTTGGCTTTGAACACCCAGAGCCAGGTAACTGAGGGAAGCCTTGCGTTCAGCTGTAGGCAAACTGTGAAGTGCAGTACAGCACTTTGTGAATGACTGCATTTAAGCTATAGGGGGACTGTCTGTGTTTCTCCTGCAGTGGTTGGATTGGGAGACAGTTCCTTTCTCTTGATTTTTTTAATTTTTTTTTTTTTTTCTGTTTTTACTTTTATTTGCACGTACTTTATGCAGAATTTACTCCCGGGCCATAAGTTTTTGTTTCTTCAGTTTCTTCTGGGATATCTTTTTCTTCTGTGCAACTTCCTCTTCTGGTTTAGGAACAATCTGCTCTTTTTCAGTGAGGATCATCTCAATGTGGCAGGGAGAGCTCATGTATGGGTTAATCCGACCATGAGCCCTGTAAGTTCTACGCCGCATCTTGGGGGCTTTGTTCACCTGGATGTGCTCGATGACCAGAGAATCTACATCTAAACCCTTAAGTTCAGCATTACTCTCTGCATTTTTAAGCATGTGCAGTAAAAATTCAGCACTCTTTTTGGGCCACCGACCCTGTGTCCAGCCCCACTGTTTGGCCTGGGCACACCTACCAACTCCACCATTGTAGCGTCGGAATGGAACACATTGCTTCTGCAAAGTGACATCTTTAAGATACTTGGTGGCTTTTCGGATATGCATACCCTTGATGGCCTGGGCAGTTTCACGTGTGTTCTTAAAGTGAACACGAAGATTTGAACCTCTTGATTTGCATGATTTTGTCGGGTTTTCCGGGTCAAGTGAATAGCGAACCATTTTCAGAGATCACCTCAGGCCGCTCACGGGAAGAGGAAGAGATTTTTAATTTTTTTTTTATGTTTTATTTATTTCTGAGAGAGAGAGAGAAAGAGATAGAGTGAGCAGAGGAGGGTCAGAGAGAGAGAGAGATACAGAATCTGAAGCAGGCTCCAGGCTCTGAGCTGGCTGTCAGTACAGAGCCCAACATGGGGCTCAAATCCACGAACCGTGAGATCACGACCTGAGCCAAAGTTGGACGCTTAACCGACTGAGCCACCCAGGCGCCCCTCCTTTTTCTTGATTGATCTTACTCTCGCCCATTGGTCCTTGAGTAAATTTCTCAGCTAAGGTAAAAAATGTGCCATAAGAGAGATAGCTAGATGGCTAGAGAATGTCAGCTCCGTGACAGCAGGCCCCTGTCAGGCTTTTCCTTGATTGTGGCCAATTGAGGGCTCTCTGATTTTAATGTGAAGAAAAGAGTCATGATCTCATAAAGCCTTGGAACACAGCTCACCATCCCATCAATCGTCATGTTTCATTCATTGAACCATGCCCAGAACACAAATAACAGAAGAAATGGAGCCAACATTGTTGCAGATATCTGGTCTACCTCCCTCTGTCCCTTTATACAGGCTGGGTTGGGGGTCGATATCTGGGGACAGAGAGGGTACTAGGCTCACTTGGGTATAGAATCTAAGCCCCCTGCCTTCTGTTTATGGGTTGGGCCTGTGAGGATCCTCTTGTCCCTATCATCCATTCACTCACGCACCCACTCATTCATTCACAGACATTTATCGAACATCTTTATGTGTCAGGCTCTGCTCTGGGTGCTGGGAATGCATCAAGGAGAAGCCTGACAGGGGCCTGCTGTCATGGAGCTGACATTCTAGTGGGGCCGAGATAGGCAACGAACAGGGAATTGAATAAACAAACAAGACTATTCCAGAGAGCACTGAGTTGAATATGACCGCGAGAAGCTGGGGAGGCCTCTGCCTGAGCATCTGCCGGAGTTGGCCCTGAGAGGGGAGGATTCTGATACCTGACTTGAGAGGCCAGTTGCACTGCCTATGGTCAAGGGTAGAATGAGGATTGTGGGCAACCAGTAGGTGTCCAAAAGCCATGGAAACCACAGACCCTGTCGGAGGGGTGCACAGGCAAGGCCCTGCCTCACAGCTTAGTCTTGGTGTGGGGTGAGTCCCAGCTCACCACTTAACAATGTGAGACTTAAGGCAAACCATTTAAAATTCCTGGTCCTCCATGTTCTTACCGTAAGATGGGGATAAGCATACCACCTGTCTACTAGATTGTTGGAAGAATCCAATAAACTAACTTGTGCTTAGCACAGGGCTGCACACAAGGCAGGACTGGGTGGGCCTGAGATCCACAGTCTGGGGTCTTGGGCAGCGTGTGCTCTCCTGGGCGCAGGAGGACTGAGTCTGGGTCCCACCTGTGCAAATTCCTGCCTCTGTCTCTAGGGTGTGAATTTTAATTAGAGTGTGAAAGAGGTGTGTGCATGAGTGCTGCCATCCCCGTGAGCTGGCAGAAGGTGTTGGGATAGTTTCAGAGCCTTCTGAAATAAAGGCAAGTACTGCACATCCCTCTAGAAGCCTCTGGAATCCTGAGCTGCGGTGGTTGAGGATGGGAAGGATGACAGGTGGATCCAAACCCAGAGGCCATCAGCTAAGACTCCAGTGGCTCCAAATGCAGTGCCCTGTGGCAGACTTAGACTGAATGACAGGGGGCCCTGGGGGCAGGGAGCCTGGAGCCTGGGGCTTGCCAGACGGGACTCCATGGCCCATGGATGTTCACTGTTCTGAACAGTGGCCAAGCCGCGAAGGGAGGGAGGCAGAGGTTCTAGGAGAATTAAGGCCTTCTCTGGCAGCTGGAAGGGTGGTGTGAGAGAGAACCCAGGGGGTGTGCCGGGGACACGGTGACTGGAGACCGGGATGGGAGGGCGGAAGAATATTTAAGCTGAGGGCCCACTGAGTGCTAAGTATCTCATCACGTTAGGGTAGATCTAGTCCATTTTACAGAGGGGGAACCTGAGGTGGCTCAGAGAGCTTAAGTAAGTCGCTGAGGTCACACGTTGATAGGAGGCAGCACTGGGAGGCAAGCTGGGTTTGCCTGATACCAATGCAGTGTTGTTACTTTTACACTAGGCCATTGAACAGATGTGGAGACTGAGGTTCAGAGAGTGGCTGGGCCCCTCCCTTCTTGTCTCCCTGCAGGCAAGTGAGGAGCACCAACCACCCTCTGCCCCATTCCCCACCCAAGGTTGAGCCCTGGGAGATCTGCAGGGGTCAAAGTCAGTCACTTACCCCTCTGGCCCCTGCCCTTGCTGAAGGCCCTTTCCATTTCCGTGCCCTTGCAGGAAGAGGCTGCCCTCCCAGGATGATGAGGCCGAGGAGCTCAAGGCACTGTCACCAGCTGAGTCTCCCATGGTCGCCTGGTCGGACCCGTCCAGCCCGCAGGGCACCGAGTGAGTCCGGGTTCCCAGAGAGTTGGAAGCCTGGGTGGGGGTGAGCACACAAGAGGAGGTGACTGGTGGGGGAAAGGTACGGACATTTTTAAAACCCTCCACCGTAACTTTGCCAGTGGCTTCCGAGCAGTAAGACAGGGCTGGGTCTCCTGTCCAGGCTGCTTCTAGCCGGCCTAAGAGTTCTTTAAAATCCATAGAATGCACTGGGACCCTGTTCCCAACAGTACTCAGAGAGGCAGGTGTCTCTGCACGGACACTTCGTTGTGAAGGAGGGGCTTCTGGCCCACAGGCAGAGGTTGGCTGCTGGCTGTAAACCCCTGAGAAGGTCAGCAGGTACGGTAAGGACCACAGGGACCTGGAGGAGTCTGAACGCAGGGAGCTTGTTAAAAAGACAGATTCCCAGGCCCCGCCCAGCTCTGCTGGATTAGAACCTCAGAGTGTGCCCTGGGGATTCACATCATCACAAGCCTCCAGGTGGTTCGGATGTACTGGTCCGTGGAACAATGTTTAGAGGTCATGGTAAGGGCATTGGGACCTGGGTCTCTGACATCTAAGGACTGGGGCAATGGGAGATGTTTTCCTGGAGATTCTGAGCTTTCTAGTTGATGATGAGTCCCCTGGCTCTGGCCTGGGATCCCCATGCTGTCCCATCATTGCTCCTGGAGTGGCCACAAGAAGCATTAGGCTTCTCTTCCAGCCCTTTCTTTTCTTTTTTTTTCCAATAATTTTATGGAGTTTGTTCCACAGAGTTGTGGAAAGTTCATAAAAGTTAAAGAAGCAGGAAAAAAACCCCAAACCTCATCCAGAGTTCCGTGGTCCATTTTAGTATGGAGTCATATCTTATGCAGTAGGGGAGGGATACAGTTAGAATTTAGTATCAGAAAACAAGGCAGAAACCAGATATAATAATAAAAATTACCCTTGAAGTCTCTTAAGAGTTCAATGTCGACATCCATGTATTAGCTAGGTAGGCTAAGCCGCTGTAACAAATAGGCCCCACAGATCCTGTGGCTTAAGCAATGAGATGTCTCATTTAGCATAATCACGTCACTAGACACATATTTCAGGTCAGTGGAGGGTTGTGCACACAGTCATTTAGGGACCCCGCTGACAGCAGTCCTGCCTCCTTCGTGTGGCTTCCGTGACCCCGCTGGTCACCCCTAGAAGGGGAGAGTGCCAGAAAAGGGGTCCAGGAGACCCATGCACACTCCCATGTGTACTCAGGTTCCCCCAGTGGGAGCTCGCCTGGCCACACGTGGGAAATGCAGTCCCTGGCGTCTACCTTCCAGTGACTACTCCCCACGGGAGAGAGTGGGTGTCCACAGCGAGCCTGTGTCTCCACCACACCTACGTGCTGTCTCTTGTCAGGACCCCACACTGCTTGTCTCCAGCCTGCTTCCTCCGGGGAGCAGAGGGGAGTGGCTGGCTTGAGTTCGGGGGCCTCAGTGTATGAACACAAATGGATGAAACACCAGTATTATACTCAGCTCCGCAAGACGGTTGCAGCGACGCTACTCGGGACAGCCCCTGCGCAGCCTGTCTCAGCCCACCCAGGGTGCTTGCCCCACCTGAGGGGAGTGTCAGGCAGACTCGCTCGCATTCATCCCCTCTCTGCCTGTCTCTCTGTCCATCTGTCTCTCTTGCTGCAAGTGCATACAGTTTAA
>NW_027551573.1:1731184-1778394 GCF_008692635.1 Crocuta crocuta
GTTCGAACCCAGGCCGACTGTCTCCACCATCTATGCCTTCAGTAATTATAGAAACACAACAGAGGAACTTCTGCTGTATGAGGGTCTGCATCTGAAGATGGGGCCACTGAAGCTTGAGTGACAAGCCCAAGGGCACAGGAGCGAGGTAGTGCCCAGGAGAGGTTTGCACATGCAGACCCATACCTGTTTCCTTGTTGGTTGTTGCTCGGTGTCATTACAGCCATCCCTCCTGCCTCTGGGGCAAAGTGTCCTGTGTCCCAGTGAGAGGTGACACAGGGTAAAGTGGAGACCTGGTCACTGTCCTTTAATGTGACTGGGGTAGACAGCCAGTCAGAGCACGTGGGACCCCCCAAATGGGTTTTTCTGGCAGACCCATTAAATTCAGCTCTCTCCTTACTTGATACTATGGTCTCTTCCCCAAAACAGCAACGAGGGAATTTACAAAAGGGGCAAACACAATGACCTCAGTAACTTGGAGAAACGGGGCGGAGGAAATAGGGAGCAAGCAAGTGCCCCGATGAAAAGAAAGCACATCTTGCTGGAACTGAGCATAGCCGCTGCTGCTGAGCTCCCTGGCTGCCACGAGACAGGAGAAAACTGGAAGCGGCACCAGTCCTAGCTGACGCCAGCCCCCGGGGGCTGCAGAGGCAGCTGCTTTAGAGCCAGACAGCTGAGCAAGGGAGCCTGGGTCCACAGCCAAGTTTTACCCCACACGTGGCGGCGGGATCCATCCCTGGGTTCGCGTGGTGGTAGTGAGCGTGCGTCGCTCGGCGGCCTGATGTTTAGCCCGAGTCTGGACAAAACTCTGAGCCTAAGGGGAGAGAGATCCAAGCCCACAGCTCCCTGCATCCGTGCAAACTCCGGAGGGACGCTGGAATGGGCACCTGGAGGATGGCCGGCGCATCCCGCAGGGAATTTCCCTCACTGCCGTTTTCCAGCGTCAGACAACACGTGAGCAGTGTCACGTGATGGAAGGAGCTTGCAGCTTTGAGGATGATCGGGGTTCGAATACTGGCTCTGTCAGCCAGCAGCTGTGTGCTTCAGGCAGGTGGCTCAACTTCTCTGAGTACCACCTTCCTCTCTGTAACAGGAGAATGACAACACGTGCCAATAGGTAAAAAGGGTGATGTATGTAAAGTGCGGTCCTCAAAGGTGCTCAGTAAAGAACGGTTACTGTTCTACTTTTATTTCTGCCTGGCTCCTGTGCCCTGGGGCCTGTCACTCAAGCTTTTCAAGCTTCAGTTCGGAAGACAGGAAGAAGATTAGAAAGAAGCCTTTGAAGGATCTAAGGAAGGGGCATTAGGGGTGCTGTTTCCTGATAAAATGGCTTCCTTTATAGGCAAACATTGAAAACGGGGTCCTTAACCTGAGATGCACGTACCCCTAAAACTTACATGATAGGCTTCAGAAGTCTGGGCGTCCCCTGACCCACATGCAGACTGTGAGAACATGACCGGGTGTGATTTCTGCACGGTCTCCAGCAAACTGGTACAAGGAGTTCCTGGCTCCCACCCCTCAAAGGGCCTCGGACCCCTGGTTTGGAATGCTCACTCTCTGGCTTCCTCTGGGGGGCGCTGCAGAGACAGCCCTCCGTTCTGGGGACCGGGCAGGAGGTAGAGCGCCACCCACTGGCGCGGGCTGTCCTGACGCTCTGCTCTCCTTTTCAGTACATGGCCTTCTTTGAATTTAACAGCCGCCTGGAATCCATCCTCAGCAAAGCATACGTTTACAGGTGAGACGCCCTACACACACACACACACACACACACACACACACACACACACACACACACACACACACACACACACCACAGGCTGTTTGCAGCAACTACGGAGCTAGGCATTCTCTACTCACATTTCTTCTCCTTTTGAGCTCCCGTGGCCCTGCAGGCCCCAGCGCTACCGGAAGCCAGGCCTTTTCCTGGCCCTTCTCTGAAGGGATGTTTGTTTTTTTAGAGAACCAGGAATGTCCCGTTTCCCCCAATTGTGAGGAGAGCACACATAGGTTCAGATGCATGGCTCACCCGTGCATTTTGGGAGCCGGGCCTCATTTTGGTCTCAGCTCCGGGAACTGGGCCCCTCAATCTAGCTCAAACATGGGGGAATGGCGGCCACCTCCTGGATGTCTGAGAACGGGGCACAAGACCAGCCAGGCCGCGCTCGGGGACAAAGCTTCTCCGCATCGCTCGCGGAGTGACACTTCTCCTCACACATCTGTCCCTTCTCTGCCCCTCTCTGAGGGTACGTCCCCCTCGGGTCCTTCACTCCCCCAGACCTGTCTGCACATGGAACTCGGGATCATTCCAGCCCCTGTCCTTGACAACTGGCTGTTCCCACACCGCCGTCCCTAGCTGGCGCAGTCTCAAAAGAGCATCTGCTTGGCCCAGTCCGACCACTGGCTGGTTCCCAGCAGCCAGGTGTTCATCCTGCCAGGCAGGGCAGGGCTGTGAAGCTCCAACAGGGGGATGTGTGAGGTGGGCGTCGGGGGAGGTAAAGGCGGACTTGCTCCCAGCAGTCCCTGCCCTTGGGGTGAGAAGTCATGGCCACCCTTCCTGCCACATGTTCATGCTTTTCCTTCTTTCACAGGGTGATCAGGACCACGGCTTACCTGCTCTACAGTCTGCACGTGAACTCATGTCTGTATTACTGGGCATCAGCCTATCAGGGCCTCGCCTCCACTCACTGGGTTTACGATGGTGTGGGAAACAGGTGAGCCAGTCTTCTTCCTGGGGCCGTAATTCACAGTCCTAAGAGTCTTGGAAAGGAGTCCCATCGCTGCCATGTGACTGAGGCCACCTTGCTCCCCAGGCACCATTGACATGATCAAGTTTGAGGACCATGTCTCCACGTCCTCACTAAAAAAAACATTTCCAGAGCACCTGCCAGGGCCCAGGGGAGCACAGACATGAACAGGACTTGCTAGAAAGATCCTTTCAGCCTCCCAAAGTGTAGTAGAGTTGGCAAATTCACTTCACATGTGCATCTACTCTTCTGCCCCATGGTCATGGCCAAGGGGGAAGGAGGCCAGAGCATACTTCTCGACATTGCCTCCTGGCTAATCACTAGCCACACAGGAGCTGGCAAACAAGGCAAAACCTTCTTGCCAGTCCAGAGAGCTGCCATGCATTGTGGGACATGCTCAAATAATGACGATGGCAATGGTACTGCTACGAATAATAGCGACAAGCACTTAGAACGGACACCACTTGTTATGTACCGTTTGAAGTACTTAACCTACTAATTCACTTAATCCTTCCAGTAATTTTCCAGTACACAAGATAGGTACTGTCATCAGCTCCATTTCACAGATGAGGTAACAGATGAGAAGTGATCTCCCAAGGTCACACAGTGAGTTCGTAAATTCAAGAGCTGGATTGAACCCTGGCAGTGTGGCAACAGTCTTAACTGGCTTAGCATCTGCCCAGTGCTGGAGAGGTGTGGGGAAGTTGGCATGGGACAGTCAATTCCAAAATGTTAAGTTTGACTTTGGCCTTGGTAAGTGGAGGGAAGGGACAGAGAACCCCTGGGGGAGGGAGCAGCCCATAGAAAGGTGTGGAGTTGCAAAATGGTGGCGTAAGGGCACTGGGGCTATCTTGTGTGGTGGAGAGGATGGTCTAATACTGTGGTCACTAACCACATGGGGCCACCAAGTGCTTGAAACGCATTGTGACAGATGTGAAATACACACAGGTTCGGAAGACATGAAGAAGTATGTCAACTGCCTTATTACTAATGTCTAAAATACTGGCTACGTCTCAAAATGATATTAATTTTGATATTTAGGGTTGACTAAAAAACATTACTGAAATTAATTTCTGCTGTTTCTTTTTACTTAGCAAAAAAGTAGCAACTGGAAGAAAATTTTAAATTACATTTATGTGGGTCGCATCATATTTTTACTGGATGGCATAGTTTTAGGCAATGGGCGACCAATGCAGGGTCCTTTTTTTTGCTGTTCTTTGTTTCATATATATTTATTCTGATTATAAAAGAAAGATCAGGGAGCACCTGGGTGGCTTAGTTGAATAAATGTCTGACTCTTGATCTCAGCTCAGGTCTTAATATCAACTTTGTGGATTCAAGCCCCATGTTGGGCTCCATGCTGGGCATGAAGCCTCTACTTAAAAAAAAAAAAAAAGAAAGAAAGAAGAAAGAAAGAAAGATCAGGAACATAGTTTACTGTATTTCTTTGGTTCTAAGATGCAGTTAATTCTTTGACACAATATTGAGTCAACATGGCCTTTTGGAAGAAAAGACATATTACAATAAATGTACACATAGATTGTAAGATACATCCCAATTTTAGAAATGTGAAAATGTGGAAAAATATGTCACCCACAGGGATATAGAATAGCATAATATGCATATTTGCCCATCAGTGAATTATTTCCAAGCCACTATCCATCCCTCCCCATACAGAGAGGCCGGACTCCCTTCAACCGTTCCGTGATCTTTGGGCGCGGAATGTGTTTCCAGTTCTTCCGTCTGACACGTGATGCCACGTGCGCATCTTTGCATATGAATCTTTGTCCTCTGGCCTGATTGTTTTCTCACACTAAATTCCTAAGGGGAGATCGCAACGCCTAGGATGTGAACATTTTTAAGATAAAAAAATTATTATTTTAGTTAGTACACTATGTTTTTAGAGCAATTCTAGGTTTACTGAAGAACTGTTGGGAAAGTACAGAGAGTTCCCATATGCTGCCACATTTTTTAAAAAGTTTTTTTTGGGGGGGGCAGGGAGGGGCAGAGAGAGAGGTAGGGGGGAACAGAGAATCCCAAGCAGGCTCCGCATTGTCAGCACAGAGCCCGATGTGGGGCTCGAACTCACAAACCCTGAGATCATGACCTGAGCTGAAGTCAAGAGTTGGANACATTTTTAAAGTTCGGATGGATATAGAAAGCTAGCGCAGTTACCCTCTTACCTCTTGCCTCGAAACCTTTTAAGCAGGATGACAGGACCCAGGGGGATCTCAGAAGGAGGACTCTGCTGGTGATGGCCGAGGTGGGGACAGACAGAGGGGACGGGAGCGGAGGAGCCAGTTAGGGGAGCACAACAGGCCCAGACAAAGGGTTTCTGTGGTCGGGAGAAGGGAGGGCAGTGTGGGAAGGAAACCAGAAGCCCACAAGGTCGGACCAGGGGTGTAAACCTGGAGGTCCAGGGCACAGGCGGCCAGGGTCAGGAGGCCAGGGGAGGGAAGAACAGAAGCTGTTCACTGAAATGTTCACTCAGTGACCCTAGTTGAGACCCTTCCCTTTTCAGAGACTCAGTTTCTCCTCTGCAGCATGAGGATAGTATTGTATTCAGATTTCTTGGGAGGAATAATAAACTAATGTGTGTAACACGTCCAGCTCACACCTGGAGGGATGTCAGTGACCACTTCCTAGCTATGCTCATTCATATGGGGAAGCCGACATGCCAGGAAAGGGGTTCCCAACCTGGGACCCAGAAATATAAGGGGGTCCTTCTCCCAACCCTGGAAATTGGAGTTCAATTTTGAGAACTTGCTGGCTTCCCTAAGGAGAAGGTTGCTAGCTTTCCATTTCCATCCATCAAAGGGGTTTGTGCCCCAACAAGCTGAAACCCCACGTCCCAGGAGCGGGCCTGGCAGGCCCATCATGGGCAGGCCTGGGATGGAGTGGCAAGCAGGGAGGGGGAGGGCAGGGGACGGCTGCCTGGGACTCCCTTCTGCAGGGACCTTGGAAGGGGCGCACTGTCTTGGCCACAGTACTCTTCTCCAAATGAAATCCTGCAGGGAACCCTCAGTATGTGCAGGGAACCCTCAGTATGTGCAGAAAACCCACAAATAGTCAAGGAAGTCCAATACCCTCGGTAATAGTCACTTACAAAATAGTGACCATTTGTTGAGTCTGCTATGGGCCAGCGGCGTGAGGACCCAAGTTCCCACAGAGCTGGGCCCTTCATCCTGCTCTGCTTCTTTCTGGTCTGGAGCATGCAGGGGCCCCCATAGGACACAAGGACTTCAATGGGGACATTGCTCCTGTCGCCTTTCTGTTGGTGGCCCAGCAGCCCCCCCACAGCTCCCAGCCAGAGCTTGACTGTCTGTGCTTATTGTGGCTGCGCCCTCTGGTGGCCAGGACCGGTATGATGGAGGACTTAACAGGGGAGGCCTGTGTTGTCCTGGGATTTCTGGGTACCAGGTGGGGATGAGGAACAGGGCTGCCCAGAGCCCCGCCCCAGGCCTTGTAGCTAGTAGTCAGAGGCAGACACCCCCTCCCCCGCCCCAACTTCCCAACAACCTCTTGTCTTCCTCTCCCTGCGCTCACTGCACGACTTCTTGCCTGCCCCACTAGGGGGTGAGCTTCCTGAGGACACAGGCAGGTCTGTTCCCCACTGCAGGCATGTGGCGGGCACCAGCAACAGTGACGGCTGTGGTCGCTGACATGTACCCAGAGCCCGTCAGGGGCCAGGCGCTCTTCTAGTACCTCATTTCGTCCTCGCGGGCATCCTGTGAAGCATGCTTCACAGCCATCGTGCCCATTTTGGGAGACAGAAGCTGAGGCTTGCTGAGACTGAGTGATTTGTCCGCGTTCTGCAGCCAGGAAGCGGCAGAGCTGAGTTTGAGCCGGGGCAGTCCAGCTCCAGGGCCCACGTTCTAACCGTGACTGTGCATAACAAGCTGGCGAATGGAGCTTGGTGGGAGGAGCCGTTTGGGGTCATCCTCACACTGGATGACTTGCTAGCTGGATGATGTCTTGATTTTGGAGCTGTGCAGGGACTTGAAAGTGTGGGTGTATCAGGACGCGGGAGCCAGGGCAGGTGCTGGATGCCTCCTGGGTGCCCTGGTAGGAAGACAGGAAAGCCAGCTGGGATTGCCCTGTTGACCTCACCCATTGCTAACCCCTGGGAAGGCACAGCCTGAAGGTGTGAACAGCTGTATGAGGGACTCTTACTTCTCGGTGATAATGAGATAAGCTTGGGGCATCTCCCATACCTTTTACCACCCAGTAGGGCCCCGTCACCCATACCTCCCTTCCCTGGATCATATGCCTGTGTAGAGGGGTTACCAACAGTGGGGTGACAGCTCAGAGAAGCAGATGACAACCTGAGTTCTAATTCCAGCTCTAGACCTTGCCAGCTGGTGACCCTAAGTGTTTCCTTTCCCTTGGGGAGCCTCAGTTTCCCTGTCTGGAAAATGGTTGGGCAAGGGAGAGGATCAGAAAAGGTAGTCAAGGTATCTTCCGAGTCCAATGTTGTTCTTGCTTTCCATGAACCAACATGGCGGAATGGCCAAGGGAAGTTTGTAGAAATTGAAAGAATATTGAGGGAGCCCAGGCATCAGGAGTCAGAAGGCCCTGGTCTAGCCTCCTGCCAAGTGTTTTGAGCAATCTCCCAGAGCCTCAGTTTCCACATCTGTAAATGGGGGTGACACCATGCCTCTGCAGGGTTGGGGCAGAGCCACAACCCAGCAAGATAGCATCTGTGAACATGCTCCAGAAAGTGCAGAGTGCTCTGCACGTGTGCAGCTCTTTTCCTTGCAGTTAGAAGGTATAAGGATCTTCTTTTTTGCACAGTGCACATCTGTCCGAGCAGGCCACCCAGGCTCAGCACGGTGGGGCCTTTGCTTACCATGGTCCCCTTCTTCTTTCTTCAGCTACATTCGCTGTTACTACTGGGCTGTGAAGACCCTCATCACCATTGGTGGGCTCCCTGACCCCAGAACGCTCTTTGAAATCATCTTCCAGGGGCTGAACTATTTCACGGGTGTCTTCGCTTTCTCTGTGATGATCGGACAGGTAGCTGGGTCCCTGGTCTGGCTTGCCACGCACCTGCCGGCGGGACCCATCTCCTTCCCACTGCTGCCACAGACGTCGCCATCTGTGGCCATTCCTTTTGGACTAAGTCTGGGAGAGAGCACGGGACCCTGAGTCAGGAGGCTGGAGCCCTGGGGCCTGCTGGTGAAGGGGATGGTGGCGGAGGTCTGGCTCCCATTCTTCTCTGCTGTTGCTTCCATTTGAAATGACAGTCCCTTTGGGGTATCTTTGGAGAGCTGGGCTGAATGGCTTTCTGCAGAGGCTGAGGATTTGAGCTGTTCTCTTGGAGAGAAACCCTGGGAGTGTCTGATGCGTTGGGGATGCATCTCATATTCTACTCAGTGCATGGGGCCACGCTCAGCCGGCCTCAGAATTGCCTTTAGGGGCCCTGCCCCGTGGGGCGGCACACCGGGTTATTTCCTCCGGGAAGTTCAAAGTGGCGTCTGGTGCCAAGAGACCATGTCCTACTGGAATCAGCCCAGCCTGGCAGGGCATTTCGTCCTGGTGGGGCCCTAGGGGCCCTCCCATCCCATGTCCACCCTGGAGAAGGAGTTTCCCCTGTCAGACAGTCCCTGTCTCTGTGTGTGGACATGGGTCTCCCTCTCTCCTGATCCCCCTTCCTTGAGTGCCCCTGGTCTGTGTAAACACGCCCAGGACGCATGTCCCCAGAGCCCCCCTCTGACCCCTGACTCTTCCCCCCGCCCCTAGATGAGAGATGTGGTGGGGGCCGCCACCGCAGGCCAGACCTACTACCGCAGCTGCATGGACAGCACAGTGAAGTACATGAACTTCTACAGGATCCCCAGGTCCGTGCAGAACCGTGTCAAGACCTGGTATGAATACACCTGGCAGTCCCAAGGCATGCTGGGTAAGACTTGGTGCCCCGGCTACCACGCAGTTACCCCGTGGCCACCTCCTCCCGCGGCCCTGCCTTTCTGGTCCCTGCCTTTGACCCTGTGTCCCTGAGGTCCTGAACACTTACTTAAGTGAGAGGGGCCTAGGGAGGCCTGTGAAGTGGCTCACGCTGGGCTGTCAGGAGACCCCTGAAGACTTGAGAGCCTTGTCTTCTGCACGTTCTGCCCCCCCTTCACCTGCCTTGAAGTGCATCCCCCCTCAGAGCTAGATGTACAGTTGGAATCAAGAGAGAAGGAAGACCCCTCTCGCTTTCTCTTTCCATGTACACACATACGCATATATTGTGTGCCAATTTTTTGGTGTTAAGCTTTGCTTCTGAAATACTTTGGCTACAACCAAATGCATTTCATTCACCACTGTTTCTGCCTCCTGGTCAGTGACAGGGTGCGCCCAGTAATTCTTGCAAAGTGGGAGAACCTTAATGTGTCCGTGGTTGTCAAAGGTAGTGAAGATTTTGTGAATTCTAAATGGAACCCTTCATGAAATTTGAATATGCTACTTATATGTTAGTTAATTTACAATTTTTTTTCTAGCTTCTTTTTGATCTTTGGGAGCTAGTCATTTTGTTTTCAGAGCTTAGACATCATTTCAGAGGCCCCTGACAAGCCTGAGGGCCACTGACTGTGTGCCTTAGAGCCCTCTCAACTCTCAGCTAATTAAAGCCCTACTGCATCCGTGAGCTTCCCTCTGGCCTTGACGAAGCCACGCTTCAGCCCCAAGGCCTCCTGAGCTGAGGGTGTTGTCAGATCTGTGCATACTGAGTGGTACAACCCTCGTTAGCCTCCATGGCTCGTGCACGCACTCTACATGAGGCATATTCACACCCACTGCCCCGTCCTGTGTCAGCGATAAACTCATGACATCTGAATCATTGTCCCCTTTCACAAGGATGCACATTAAGGACCAGAGAGGGCTTTGATCTGCTGAGGGTCATGCAGATCAGCACTTGAGCCCGTTAATAATTGTGGCGGAGTAGGAGGGGCATCGGGATTGGGGTCAGGTTGTGCCCTTCTTGTCCCTGGTACCGACATGCATTCTGTGCCAGGCTCTCTGCTGGGCACTGCAGACCCATCATGGGGAAAAATAGACTGAGTCTCCCCCCCCGCCCAACCCCGCTCTCCTAGGACAGGCCCTGGAGCCCCACGGCCTGGCTGGGATCCCAGTTCCATTCCCCTGGGCTCTGAGCAAGTCACTGAGCCTCCCTTTCTATAAGGTGGGCACCTCTTGTGTTGCTGGGAGGATTTGATAAAACCATCTCTGAAAAGCTCTGTAAAAACAGTGTTCGAAATACTTTCGTTCTTGCTAACATTCTTTGAGTGTGAGGAGGACCGAGTGGCATTAACAAACCACTGCAGTAAACGGTGTGATACGTGCTACAGCCTGGAGACATAATAGCGGGTGTGGGCATCTCAAGAGAAGGCTTCTTGGAGGAGCACTGGGTTCTGAAGGATGAGTAGAAGTTAATCAGGGAGGTACACGAGGGTGTTCCCTGCAGAGGGACTGGCATCCGAAAGGCCCAGAGAGGGTACTCTCCCAGTATAGAGTGGTTCTGGGTAGCAGAGGAATGGTGCGGCAGGGCCCCATGTGGGGCGCTGGGGGTAGAGGCCTGGATGTGCCCCCGACCACTGCCAGGATCTCCTTTGCAGACGAGTCAGAACTGATGGTGCAGCTCCCAGACAAGATGCGGCTGGACCTCGCCATCGACGTGAACTATGACATTGTCAGCAAAGTGGCTCTCTTCCAGGTATGGCCCACCTAGCACCCTCACCCCCAGGGTTCTGGGGAGCCCCAAGCCCACACCCTCCTCTAAACGAGCATTCTTTCCCCGTCCTCTTGGGGACAGGGCTGTGACCGACAGTTGATCTTTGACATGCTGAAGCGGCTTCGTTCTGTCGTTTACCTGCCCAATGACTACGTGTGCAAGAAGGTGAGTGGTCCGGGCACTGCAAGGTGGCCTAGGGTTTATAGCGGATCTGCCTGCCAGAAGGTATGCTAAGGGGGTGCCTTTGAAGGCCCAGGGGTTTGCAAACCCAGGAAGAGAGGAATTGCCAGGAGGGACATGGGTTCCAGCACCAGTGAGCTGACCCCAGGGCTCCCGGGTTGTTTGGCATTGAACTCAGGTGTGCCTCAGGCTTTGCTCCAGAAAAGGAAAGTGAGCAGCCTAATGAGAAGCAGTTCCTTGACTGTGTAGATGAAACTGCTCCCAGGTTCTTGGTCTTCCTTTCAGGAAAATGGGGCAGCAGAAGGCCTGGGAGTTTCCGATGCAGTCCAAAGCAAGCTGTTCATTCGTTTGTTTGTTTTAATTTGGGATTAAGATTATTGCATTAGTTTGCTGCAGCTGCTGTAACAAAAGACCAGAGATTGGGCAGCTTAAACAACAGAAATGCATTGTGTCACTGTCCTGGAGGCTGTAAGTTCAAGATCAAGGTGTTGGTAGGGGTTGGCTCCTTCTCAGGGCTGTGAGGAAAGGATCTGCTCCTCTCTCCTTGGCTGTCCCCTCCCTGGGTCACTTCATGTCGTCTTCTCTGTATACCTGTCTGTGTGTCCAAGTGTCACCTGTATAAGGACACCAGTCATATTGGATGATGGGCTCACCCAACTCCAGTCCGGCCTCATCTTAATTTAACTAATTACAAGGGGCGCCTGGGTGGCTCAATCTGTTGAATGTCTGACTTTGGTTCAGGTCATGATCTCACAGTTCATGGGTTCGAGCCCCGTGTCAGGATCTGAGCTGCCAGCACAGCCTGTTTCAGATTCTGTGTCTCCGTTTCTATCTCTGCCCATCCCCCACACTTGCTCTGTCTCTCTCTCTCTCAAGAATAAATAAACACTAAAAAAAAAAAAAAGAAATTTAACTAATTACAAGGGGCGCCTGGGTGGCTCAATCTGTTGAATGTCTGACTTTGGTTCAGGTCATGATCTCACAGTTCATGGGTTCGAGCCCCGTGTCAGGATCTGAGCTGTCAGCACAGCCTGTTTCAGATTCTGTGTCTCCTTTTCTATCTCTGCCCATCCCCCACACTTGCTCTGTCTCTCTCTCTCTCAAAAATAAATAAACACTAAAAAAAAAAAAAAAGAAAGAAATTTAACTAATTACATCTCCAATGACCCTCTTGCCAAAGAAGGTCATGTTCTGAGCAGCTGGGGTTAGGACTACAGCAAGGGAGTTTGGGAGGGACACAGTTCAACCCACAACAACCATAAAGTCTGGAACCAGACAGTCTGGGTTCAAACCCCTGCTCTCCCCTGGCCTAGCTTAGTGCCCTCGGGCAAAGAGTTCCTGCCCCAGAGCTGTTGGCAATTAAGTAGGCTCAGCCATAAAGCACTTAGAGCAGTGCCTGCACAGGCGACCTTTGCACAAGTGCCGGACAACGTTATTGATGTTGGTCTTGTTGCTGTTCCGATTAGCCAGTGCTTACCGAGCCCCTGAAGTGGTGGGTGCTGGGCAGATATCGGCTTATTGTACAGACCACTGCTGGGCTTTCCATGCCTCCGGGCCCTCCACTGGAACATATCATTGGGGGGGCGGGGGCTTGCAGAATGCCATTGCACCTGCACCTCCTGCATACCTAGCATTTTCCTTTTCATCACACCACTAACTCCCCACGTCACCCTGTCAGGCAGGCTGGGGGTGGTTACTCTCCCCAGTCCACAGATGGGGAGACTGAGGCCCCAGAGGGGAAGCGACTGGCCCCGCACCACACCCCAAGCCCCAAGCCCCAAGCACCCCAAGCACGTTCCTCCGTGCTGTGCCACCAGCCCCCGGGCCCAGCCCTGCTGCCTTTATGGTCACTTTGGGCAAGGGCAGAGGGCTCACCCCTTCTCTGTTTCAGGGGGAGATAGGCCGAGAGATGTATATCATCCAGGCGGGACAGGTGCAGGTCTTGGGTGGCCCCGATGGGAAGGCCGTGCTGGTGACGCTGAAGGCTGGATCCGTGTTTGGAGAAATAAGGTCAGAGGGGCACTGGGGTGAGATGAGGGGACCTGGGCCCCCGCGGAGGGGTGGGTGGCCAGCGGGTGGGACCTCGTCCCCAAAGGCTGTGGATGCTGACATGCAGGGTGGGCCCTGGCTCTCACCCGTGTGGGGCCACCATGCTCCGGGCAGCGGGTGGAGAGGAGCACTTCAGTGGGATCACAGCCACATCTCACCTCCCTCCCTTTTGTGCCCCAGCTTGCTGGCTGTTGGTGGCGGGAATCGGCGCACGGCCAATGTGGTCGCCCACGGGTTCACCAACCTCTTCATTCTGGATAAGAAGGACCTGAATGAAATTTTGGTGCATTATCCCGAGTCTCAGAAGTTACTCCGGAAGAAGGCCAGGTACATTTTTTTTATTAAAAAAAAAATCCTTAGGGGCGCCTGGGTGGCTTAGTCGGTTAAGCGTCCGACTTTCGCTTAGGTCATGATCTTGCGGTTTGTGGGTTCGAGCCCCGCGTCGGGCTCTGTGCTGACTGCCAGCTCAGAGCCTGCAGCGTGCTTCAGATTCTGTGTCTCCCTCTCTCTCTGACCCTCCCCTGCTCACGCTGTCTCTCTCTCTCTCCTAAAAATAAATAAAACATTAAAAAAAAAATTAAAAAAAAAAATCCGTATACACTTCAGTGTGCACTTCTTAAAGACTAAAACTTTCACTTACATAACCGTTGTACCTTTATCAAAATCAGGAAATTCAGTATTGAAATGAGGCTATTATCTCATCCTTAATCCATCTTCAAATTTGACTGATTGTCCCAGTCGTGCCTTTTATGGCCTTTCCTGTCTTTTCTATTCCCGGATCCAGTGGAGGACCACCTGCTTCATTACATTGCCTTGTATCTACAGTCTCCTTCGATCTGGGATGGTTCCTCAGCCTTTCCCATCATTAGTGACTTTGAAGAGGACAGGCCGGTTATTTTGTAGAATGTCCCTTTGTTTAGGTTTAGCAGATGTTCTAATGCTTTCTCATGATTACCATCAGGTTCTTCATTAGGGGCAGGAATTCCTCAGAAGTGATGTTGTGGGGGCGCCGGGCTGTCCTGGTCAGTAGAGGACGCATCTCTTGTTCTCAGGGTTGTAAGTTCAAGCCCCATGTTGGGTATAGAGCTTACTTAAAACAAAACAAAACAAAACAAAACAAAACAAAACAAAACAAAATGGACATTGTGTTCTTAGTGCGGCATATGGGATGCTGGATTCTCCCAGTAGTACTGATGATTTTCTCTTCCATCACTTGGTTAAGGTCTCAGGACTCTATAAAGTTAACATTTTTCTCTTTGTGATTAATAAGTAATTAGTGGGGAGTCACTCTGAGGCTATCTGGACCCCCTGTTTCCCATCAAGCCTTTGCTTGTTACTTCTAACACCCGCTGAGGGCGCCTTGCCAAACCAGTGATTGCCGCCGTGGTTGCTGCATGGTAATTTTCTTTTCTTCTCTTTTTAAAAAATTTTTAATGTTTATTTTGGGAGAAAAACAATGTGAGCGGGGGAGGGGCAGAGAGAGAGGGAGACACATAATCGGAAGCAGGCTCCAGGCTCTGAGCTGTCAGCACAGAGCCTGATGTGGGGCTCGAACCCACGAACTGTGAGATCATGACCTGAGCCAAAGTTGGACACCTGAGCCACCCAGGCACCCCGAAATGGTAATTTTCTTACTCCTACATATCGTGCTTTCTACATTTATTAGTGAGCATTCTACTGTAAGGAAGAGCTTTCTCTTCATTCCCATTTATTGGTTTATTCACTTATCTATACCAATATGGATTTGTTTTGTGCCATACATATCATGTTACGATCACTATTTTGGTGTTCAAATTGTTCTAGATTTGGCCGGCAGGTGCCTCTTCAGGCTTGTTCTTGTGACTCTTTGTAATGTCCCCAAAATAGCACTTTCTTCAGCCACAATAGATACTCTGGGGTCATCTTGTACTTTCCCTGCCACATCTCTGGAAATAGCCATTTCTCCAAGGAGCTGTGATTCCTTGTAGGTGGAAATGGTTTTTAGAAACCAACATTTGAGCACCCCGTGTGCTCACTGCTACCAGGGTGCCTAGGCCCGGAAGTGGGAAGAGCTAGGAAATACATCCACGTACCCACCTGTATGTATAAATGCAAATATATATAAATAAGTGTAGGGGCGCCTGGGTGGCTAGTCGGTTGAGGGTCTGACTTCAGCTCGGGTCATGATCTCACAGTTCGTGAGTTCGAGTCCCATGTCAGGCTTGCTGCTGTCAGTGTGGAGCCAGCTTGGGATTCTCTCTCTTACTCTTTGCTCCTCCCCCACTTGCATTCTCTTTCTCAAAAATAAAAACTTATTTAAAAGATAAATTTATAGATTTGTGTATATATCAACATCTATTTTTCTGTCTGTATCTGTATCTGTATGTATCTAATGATTTCAGTCTAACACCACGGAAATCCTTCTAATCTTTCCTTTTCCATATTTGATAAATTCCTTCTCCAGCCCTAAGAAATCTGGCTCTCTTTACCCTCATTACATTAATTCTTTTGTTCAGTCCTACAATATAGAGAAAGCAGTTTCAGAATTGCTTTCCCATAGCCCTGGGGTGGGGGCTGGGGGGAAGCCTTCTCAGCAGAATTCAACATTTGGTGCCATTCCTTTGGTCCTTAGCCCAAGTGCCTATGATGTGAGTGTTCTGTTCAGAGTTATTTGGATTCATTTCTTTTTTCTTTCTTTGGTGTGGCCGTTCTGTTCATATGAAATACACAGGTTCTTGTGTTTCGGTTTGCATTTTTTGTGACTCCTCTCAGCCCCAATCCTTGTTGATTTTTTGTTGTTCTGAACATATCAAACATTAACATGGCACCCAAAGTCATAATGCAACAAAATGGGATGCCTGGACGCTGCCCCAGCTACCCCCACTTGATGCCCCCCGGCCTGATAGAAGCCCAGGCTCATTAGTTTCTGCTGCTTCCTTAATGTGTTTCCTGCTGCAGAAATGGGCAGATCGATGAATATTTTCTTTTCCTTTCTGTCTCACACAAAAGGCAGCATACTGTAGACTTTCTTTTGCACTTTGTTTTTCTTCACATGACAACAAATCCTGGGAAGCCTTCTCTGTCAGGCCACGGACAGCATCCTCATTTCTCCGATGCTCACAGACCATTCCTATGAATGAGCATTTAGGCCATTTCCAATATTTTGCCATTACAAACAGTGCTGCTGCGAGCGACCTCATATACCTGTGTTTTGTACTTTTGAAGAATTGGTAAGTTTTTAGAAAAGCGGTTTTTTTTTTGTTTGTTTGTTTGTTTTCAAACCCTTAAGATCAGGTTTTAAGTTGAGTGATGGAGGTGGCAGGGTGTGGTAGAAAATCCCCAACATCCTGGGGAAACCATAGGGTGAAACCCCTGTCCGTGTGAGGTACGGACGCTCTAGAGAAGACGCTGTAGAGCGTGGCTCTAGAGAAGTTACTTAACTTCTTGGATCTCAGTTTTCAGCAGTTCTGTAAAATTAGGGTAACACCCCCCATTGTGTTGTTGGGAAACACAGTAAAATAATAGTGTATATCAATGTCTCCAGGAAGGTGCCTGGCACGTGGGAAAGCTCAGTGAATATTAATAACTGTTCCTCTTTATCCATGAAATCTGCTCTATAATTTTCCCATTGGATAAAGCCTTTTTAAATCTGTATATCCAGTTCTGCCTCCGTCACCTGTTACCATATATTCCTATTTTCTACCTCATTCTATGAAACGACACCATAAATAAACTACCTCCACTTGTAGCACACAATAATTTATTGAGTACATAGTTCTAGGCCCTGGGGATATAGCAGGGACCAAATAAAGCTTGCATTCTAATAGGGGAGACCAAGGATGGAGAAATGAATGATAATGTGATGTCCCTGGCTGGGGACAGGGCTATGAAGAGACACAAAGCGACCTTGAGGAGACAGAAGTGATGGAGGGTGTTATTTGAGATAAGCTGGCCAGGAAAAACCGTTCTGAGGAAGGTGGGATTTCAGCCTATACCTGCACAGAAGGAAAGCATGAGCGGGACTGCTTGCAGGGAAGAGCATTCCAGCCAGAGGGGAACAGCATGTGCAAGGACTCTGTGTGGGGAGCGGGCTCAGTGTGTGTGTGGACCAGCAAGAAAATAAGAGTAACTTCATATGGGATGGGAGGAGTCAAGGGATGAGATTGGGTAGGGCCTTGCAGGTGACACCTCGCAGTGGCTTTGGGTTTTATTCTGAGGGAGACGGGAGCTATGTAGGGTTTTATATGGACAAGTCACTTGACGTTACTTAGGTTTTGACAAAACCCCTTCTGTGACCCCAGGTGAGTGGATGCTATGTTGATGTTAGCGCGTAATACACGCAGGATGATGGGGTCCCCTGAGGAAGGAGGCCGTCCTGTGACTCAGCTTGCCTGCTCGCTCTTAGGGAAGCCCCCGGGCCCTTCCAAAGGCTGGTCTGTCTGAACTTCTCCCACCAAATCTGCCCATTTCCTCCATCTCCTGAGGAACCGGGAAGTAGAGTCAATCCTCATTAGTCAGAATTTGTGATTCTGTGTTTGCAACTCACCTACTCACTAAAATTTATTTGTAACCTCGAAATCAGCACTCCTGGGTGTTCCCGGTAATCTGTGGACACGCGCAGTGCAGTGAACACTTTGAGTGGCCCGAGGCGCTGGTGCCGGGTGGAAGTTGGACAAGGTGATGCTCTGCTGTATTGTTTCAGCTCGTAAGCATCTGAACACTTGTAAGCAAGCGTCTTTTTGTGGTCTGCTTAGTGCTGCCGTTTTCACAGTTTTGTAGCCCTTGTTGGTGATTTCACTGTTTAAAATGCTCTTAAGCGTAATGCTGACGAGCCGGCTGTGTTCCCCAGGGCAGGAGGACTGGGATGGGCCTTGCAGAGAACACGGGGTTAGACCAGCTTTGCTCCGCCATGACTTTCAGAGCTGTTGGTCACAAGTTCAATGCCAATGAATCAAGTGTATATTATGTAAGATGTCTTTCAACAGAAACACGCACAAGTACTATCAGTCGATGAAAATGTCACGAGAGGCCAGCAGAAACCTCACCCCGTGTCTGCCCAGAAACAATGGCCCCGCATTTGCAGGGACTCGGCAGAGCGACGCTACCAGCAATACTGGAAATGACTGTTTATGTCTGAAAGCGGGCGCCAGGTCCCTCTCCCCTCCCCTCCCCCTCCAGCAGGGCATCAAGGCCCAGAAAGCCACCCATTTCCTTGCCTAGGTTCTCTGAGGGTGTGGCAAGTCAGTTAGCGTCCCGCAGAGGCTCCTGACCCTGTGTGGTGAGCCTGTGTCTGCACCCAGCACCCGGTGCTAGAGAAGGCTGAGGGGCCGAGGGGCTGGGGGGCTGGCCCAGTGGGGGGTGGGGGCAGGGAGCAGCCAGAGAAAGGAGGAGTTGCTGACGGGCCTTGCAGCACAGAGGCCCTGGGACAGAGCTGTGGCACGAGATTCATCGGAGAGGCTGGTCTCTGCACATATAAGATTGAGGACAGAGCAGGGGATCGTGTGTGAGCTCTGCCCTTCAAAGGAAAAGATGCTATCTGAGAACCACAGGGCCTGGGGACGTCTGCATGGTGAGAGCCACGTGCGGGATTCTGTCTAAACTACCTGCCTGGCAGATGGGGGACCGGAGGCCCCAAAGAAGTGAAGTGCTCAGCTCGCCGGCTTGGCCGCTCCAAGAAATGGGGCAAAAAAGGTCTGATGCCTGCTACTTTCCCAGGGGCGAATGTGCGATCCTACTTATAGGAAAGCGCCTCGTCAGAAAGTGAGGCTGAATCTCCTTAATCTGGCAATGTCCCAAAAGCCAGCTCAGTGCCTCAAAAGAGAGAAGGCTCCTTAAACGCAATTAGAAAAGGTCCCACAGGTAGTTCTTCTGTGTCATTTTTGTGCCACGCTGAGCCTTCCCACAGACTGCCATGCTGTGAATTATGGACTAAATAACACAGGTGACAGTGCCAGGCACGGAGAGGCCTCTGATGAATTATCGTGTTTGTGTTCTCCTGGGGGAGCCCCAGCCGGAAAATGCAAGTCTTGGGCAATTAATATCAATATGCACAATTTAAATCCATTGCCTCTGATTAGATAGGCAGCCAGTAAGGGCCTCATTTTTAAACAAACAAGTTTTTCTGGAGCCCTGGTGAATGAATTTGCCAATTAGGAGTCTAGGCCCACTAGCTTGCAGACGAAATTCATTTGTTCTTGAGCCAAACCACTCATCACATATCTGTAGCGTGAAAAATTCCCTCTCAAAGGCTGGGGCTCTGTTTGATGGAAGGTTCTATCCTTAGTTAGAGAGCAGGGTGGCATACTGCATTTAGATCTGGGTTTTATTTATTTATTTTTAAAGTTTTTATTTAGTTTTGACAGAGAACGAGTGAGCATGAGCTGGGGAGGGGCAGAGAGAGAGGGAGACACAGAATCCGAAACAGGCTCCAGGCTCCGGGCTGTCAGTGCAGAGCCCAACACGGGGCTTGAACCCACGAATCATGAGATCATGACCTGAGCCGAAGTCGGATGCTTAACCGACTGAGCCACCCAGGCGCCCCTAGATCTGGGTTTCAATTCGGCCCCATGACTTCCTCACCGTGTGACCTTGGGAAATTTTCTTAACCCTCTGGCCTTCCACATCTTTATTTGAAATAAGGGAGAAGAATAGGGCCTCTCTGTGAGGAGGATTCTGTGAGATTTAAATGACACGGTGTACATCAGTTATCTGTTTTCATGTTCGGTATCTTTTAAAACCACACGCACCGATGACCTCAGAGCTTCTATGGGTCAGAGGTCAGAGGTGGCTTTGGTGGGTCAGCTGCAAGGCTGTAATCAAGATGCTGGCCAGAGCGGAGTCCCATCTCGTGTCCCCTGGGGAAGAACCTGCTTCCAAGGTCACTTGCTTGTGAACCGAACTCACTATCTGGTGGCTGGAGAACTGAGGGTCTCAGTTCCCCTTGGTCCTTGCCCCATGGGCCTCCCCCACACAGCCACTTGCTTCCTCGAAGCCAGTGAGGGACAGAGGTCACAGTCCCATGTGACATATTCCCACAGCTGGTGTCTGATCACCCTGCTGTATTCCGCTGGCTGAAAGCAAGTCACAGGTCCCACTCACCCCTCAAGGGGATGGATCGCGCAGAGGCATGAACGCCAGGAGGGGGGTTTTCAGGGGTCACCGAAGAGTGCCTGTAAAGGACTGAGCACAGGGCCTGACACATACAGACACTCAGTATGGACAGGGCGAGGGCAAGGATGGTAAAATGACAAGGAAGCAAAAGGAGGAGGAGGGAAATGCTTTGGGTCTTTTTTTCAGCGGAGCTTCCTATTTCCGAGTCCGTATGTTATGGTGACATTCAGTATTTCCTGTGTGGCCTCAGAAAAGTTACTCAACCCCTCTGAGCCTGCATTTCCTCCTCTCTACGGTACAGACAACAAACGCATGTCGTCGTCCTAGTTGCTCTGATCTTTCACTGAGGTGCGACACATAGAGCACTGGGCGCCGTGCTTCCTCACAGACCGCTAACCAAAACCACCACCGCCGTACAACCCAGTAGATTCTATGCGCTTGCTTCTCTCCCAGAGCGTGCTTGTGACCTTGGCGGACGCTGCTTTCTTTCAGGCGCATGCTGAGAAATAACAACAAGCCCAAGGAGAAGAGCGTGTTAATCCTTCCTCCCCGGGCAGGCACCCCCAAGCTCTTCAACGCCGCCCTGGCCGTAGCAGGGAAGATGGGCGCCAAGGGGGCAAAAGCTGGCAAGCTTGCCCACCTGAGGGCGCGGCTCAAAGAACTGGCTGCGCTGGAGGCAGCGGCAAGGCAGCAGCAGTTGCTGGAACAGGTACTGTGGTCGGGACCCCATCCCCTGGTGTCCCTGGTGAGAGGGCCGGGGTGCTTCAGAGAGCGGGGAGGCTCTCCCCCTTCTTACACCAGTCAGGACTCATTGGGTCGCACGTGACAGGGATGCAAGTCACGGTGCCAGCTCACGTTAGCTTAAGAAAACAGGGAATTGATGGGGTCGGATAGCTGGAAAGGTCAGGCAAGGCTGGATCCTGGAGTTCAGACGATGCCCAGGGGACTGGCTTTGCCATTCTGTCATTCCTGCTTTCCTCGGGGATGGCTTCTGGTCACAAGGCCGCTAGGATTACATCCTCCTGGCTGAGCAGCGCCGACAGAACGTCCCTCTTTCCCCGGGATTCCAGCAAAAGTCCCGGGGCTCACTGTCACTGGACAGAATGGGATCACGCGGCACTTGTGAGCCGCTGACTGTGGTGGCGAGACAGGCCCCCTGCCTGGGCTGAGGGCGGCCGTCCTCCCACCGGAAGTCCTGGCGCTCGCAGAGGTAGGAGCGGCGGGTGTGGGCAGGGAACGTCCCTCCCCAGATGGCAGTGATGTCCTCATAGGGAAGATCTGTGTCTGTGACACTTGAAAAGATTTGAAGAGGAAAAAACCCTGCCCACAGGCACTGTGCCAACTGTCCCCCTCCCGTCCTTGGAAATCTGAAGGGAATTTTAAAATTAGTTCTGGGATTCTTTGCTGTGACTAATGCCAAAAATGCCAATTAGAATGATTGCACTAATTATGACTATTCATGACTGTCCTTTAGGGAGGCTGCTGGGAAGGAGCCGTGGTTAGGCAGGAGCTCCGCGGCAGGGAGGGGGCTGCGGTCCACGTGACAGGACTCGAAGGGGGCGCCTGGGGGGCTCAGTTGATTAAGCGTCTGACTTCAGCTCAGGTCATGATCTCACGGTTCATGAGTTCAAGCCCCGCATTGGGCTCACTGCTGTCAGCGCAGAGCCCGCTTTGGATCTTCTGTCCCCCTCGCTCTATGCCCCTCCCCTGTGTGCACTCTCTTTCTCAAAAATAAATAAAACTTGAAAGAAAGAGAAAGAGAGAGAGAGAGGAAAGAAAGAAAGAAAGAAAGAAAGAAAGAAAGAAAGAAAGAAAGAAAGAAAGAAAGAAAAAGAAAGAAAGAAAGAAAAGAAAGAGAAAGGAAGGAAGGAAGGAAAAGAAATGGAGCCTAGGGAACTTAGTCTCAATCCAGGGGTCCCTTCCAGAGTCCAGGGGTCCTGTCCTGAGATCTTTTGATACCTGGAGTCTGGGGATTGACATCAAAGCTCCCTGGGGTTCCATATCTTCTCAAGATACAGCCACCCATGGCCCCAGACTGAGGACAGATATGATTGCCTGGCTCACAGAGTACCAGGGTCAAGGTCAAACCAGCAAGTTGGGTCCTTAGTGCTGGCTGCTGCATGGGACTGAGCAGACATGAGCCCCAAGGCTCTTCTCAGTATAGTGAAAGGCTCTATCGAAATGGGGCTGATGGCTCCTGAGTAGCAGCTTTTTACCCAGGCAGCTTGGAGATGTGAATTAAATTTGCATGAGAATTCTAATAAAAGTCAATTTTAGAACAATCATGGCAGAATGGCAGAATGCAAGGAGCTCTTAAGTAATAATCCAAAGATACGGATCAGAATCTCAGCTCTGTCACCACCGGGGCTGTGATCTGGGGAAGCTCCTCTAACTTTCTGAGATGCAGATTACTCATGGTTGCCACATGGCACTGTGTAGAGGAAGCAGGATACCTTGGATATCTTATTTTTTTAAATATTTATTTATTTTTGAGAGAGAAAGACGAAGAACATGGGCAGGAGAGGGGCAGAGAGAGGGGGACAGAGAATCCGAAGCAGACTCTGAGCTGTTAGCACGGAGCCTGATGAACCGTGAGATCATGACCCGAGCCGAAGTCGGATGCTTAACCGACCGAACCACGCAGATACCTTTGGATATCTTTTTAAAGGCATTTTGAACCTGGCGAAGCACTTGGCCAACCTCCCCGTGATTCTTTTGGGTCCGTTCATAGAAGGATGCTCGAGGGAGCCCCCTCTTGGGCCCTGTCATGCTCTGGAAGTGAACCATTCTTCTCCTGGGGGAGGAGGGGTCTCAACCTTCGAGACTTCCAGAAAGGGGGCCAGGCCGCAGCTGCTTCCGCCGTCTCAGCCTTTTACGTTGTTTGCTTAGAATTTGTCTCATTCATCCAGGAGGACCCAGCCCGGTAACTGGAGTGGACGGGGCTGCTGGCTCCACTTTGCAAAGGCTTGGTGGTTCTCCCTCCTGGCATCAGCCTCTCCTACCTCAGTGGCACAGGGGTGGGCTTGAACCTGCAGCCTCACTCTGGCTTCCAGCCCCGCCCCTCAACAGAGACCGAAAATATCCCCAAGATCTTCGCTAAATCCAGCCAGGACTTTTAATTCCTAAACTTCCCCATAATATACTTTGTGTCTACCAAATAATCTGGATGCCTTCCAACCCCTCCCTTCCCATCCATTAGATGGAGACCCTGAGTGCTCTGCCATCCTCCTCCTTGGGGGTCCGAGAAAGGGGAACAGGGAGGTGTGCAAGACCCCCCAAGACCCCTCTGAGACCCACCCCCCCCAAGGAGTGTCTGATATTCTTTGCCTCACCAATCACCCTTTCTGCTTTTCAGGCCAAGAGCTCGCAAGAGGCTGCAGGAGAGGCGGGACCTGCCCCCCAGGAGCAGCCAGCGCCACCAGAGCCCCCCACCCCCAGCTCACCGCCACCTGCTGCCCCTGAGAGGCCCGAGGAAGGCGGGGAGGGGGCGGCCGGGCCGGAGGAGCACTCGGTGCGGATCCGCATGAGCCCAGGTCCAGATCCCGGTGAACAGATCCTATTGGTGGAGATCCCGGAGGAGAAGAAGGAGATCCCCGAGGAGGAGAAGGAGATCCCGGAGGAGGAGATTCCCGAGAAGGAGACCCCGGAGGAGAAGAAGGAGACCCCAGAGGAGAAGCAGGAGATCCCAGAGGAAGAGATTCCCGAGCAGGAGATCCCGGAGGAGAAGAAGGAGACCCCAGAGGAGAAGCAGGAGATCCCAGAGGAAGAGATTCCCGAGCAGGAGATCCCGGAGGAGAAGAAGGAGACCCCAGAGGAGAAGAAGGAGATCCTGGAGGAGGAGATTCCCGAGAAGCAGGAGATCCCGGAGGAGGAGATTCCCGAGGAGAGCCAGGAGGAGAAGCCGGAGGAAGCGTTGCCAGCCACTCGCCAGGCTCCCGCAGGCCCGGACTCGGGGGCGGGGCAGTAGCGCCATCGTTCTAGCCCCACCTGCTTCTGCCAAGGCTGGTTTTGAAGTCAACAAATGTGGTCAGTGTCCCTAAGTTCCCACCATCGCCTGAGAACCCTACCTCTCCCCACTGTTATTTTTAAGAACAAAATCCTTTTCTATTTAAAAGCTTGTGGGGAGAGCTGGATAGAATGCGACTCCAACACCTGGGAAGCTTTGTTGGCGACTGAAAGTTCCAGAATGTTTGGGTGTCTCCTCCCACATCTCAAGGATGGAAAACCTGCCAACAGATGGGGAGCCTGGCTGGCTCAGGGGATAGAACATGCGACCCTCGATCTCAAAGTTGTGAGTTCAAGCCCCATGCTGGGTATAGAGATTCCTTAAAACAAAAACATAAACAGCCTGTCAGCAGGAGGGCGGTTAGGCTTTGCTGCTCATTTGACTAAGTGGGAATTATGGCTCCCCTGACCTGACTGGGGACGTGAGGCCCATTAGGGGAGTCAGCGAGGACCTGCCCCCAGCCTCCTGTCCCCAGGCTGCATTTGGTTCCAAGTCCGATGCCCCAGTCTCGGAACAGAAGTGGACTTCCTGTTCTAAGCACCCACTGCCGTCACCCTGTTCTGGCCCACCGGGGCTCACACCTGCTTCCTTTAACACCCTGGACGTAGAGGTGATGGTTCGGAGAATCCGAAATCACAGCTGACATTCCTGACGCTTCTCCAATTGTTCTCCAAGCAACAATCAAGTCGTGTTGCTTTAATGATTCAAAATAAAGGGACTGGGGAGGAGTCCTTCAGTCAGAATGTTGGGGGGATTTTATTTGCATAGCTAATGTCTCTCCGGGGAGTGGGTGATTAAATGGGAAAACTAGTCGTGGGCCCTTTGTGTCCGCCAGCAACAATGAACACAAAAAGCCCCGGAACTCCCGTACGTACTGCCCATTTTATATAAAATTGCAGGACATTGTGAACTGCTGAAGAGGCCTTTGAGGGCTTACAAATGTGTGTATTTGTCCATCGGACGAAAACCAGAACGTTCATTTCCCCAGTGAAAAAAAATGGAAACACTATAGGAGTTCTCAGCCTGGTCTAAACACTTCCAAATCCCAAGGTAACAAACAGATTTCTCTGGTCAGTGACCTACCACATGATCTGAGTAATCACGTTGAATCTAGTGATGAGCAGCATTATTGTAGCCTTTTAGAAAGCTTTGACTAATTTATTTTAATAAATTTGTATGGGCATAAAAGGCACCCAGTTAAAATTATCCCTCCTACCTCTGGTGCCCCACCCCACGGGCCCCTTGCTGGAAGCGACCCCTCTAATCAATTTCTTGTGCTCTTCCTTTTTTCTTTTTTTTTTCCCCTTTCACAAATAGTAACATACTAGAGCTGCTGTTGTTTTTCATTTATTCTGAAGATTCTTTCTTCTTAGTATATAAAGGGCATGCTTATTTTTCATGCCTGCGATCTAGTCCATTGTCTGCAAAGACCATAACATTTAATGGCTGTCCTATTGACAGGCATTTGCCTTCTTTCCAGGCTTATGCTGTTAAGAATAGTGCTGCACTGAAAAATCTTATACATAATTTCACTGGGAAACACTGTTTTTAAATAGGGGAAATCTGGAGGTTTGGGCTAATTTTTGCTTTACCACCGCCAATTATCATACTCATATTTTCACTGCATATTGTCGTGGGTTTTTTTGTTTTTGTTTTTTAAAGAGAGACAGAGAGACAGGCAGAGCATGAGCAGGGGAGGGGCAGAGAGAGAGGGAAACACAGAATTCAAAGCAGGCTCTGGGTTCTGAGCTGTCAGCACAGATCCTGATGCAGGGCTCAAATCCATGAACTGCGAGATTGTGACCTGAGCCCAAGTTGGACACTTAACCAACTGAGCCACCCAGGTGCCCCCGCGTTACATATGCTAAATCCAAACATAGAGAATGCTTCCATCTTTAGCAAGTATTTCAGGGCTATCAATCAAGTCAGTGTATTACCCTTCAGTAGTTGGCAAAATGTTTTGAAGGCACCTTCACTGTGAGATCCTATTTTATAAGGAATCTTTTTTATATGAACATACTCATTATTTTAGATGTCAACTCTTGAATGTATACTGCTTATTATATAAAGCGAGAGATTCTTGAGGTTCCCAAGAATTTCCCAGAAAGAAAATTGATTTTGAAATGAGATTAGCAGTGTCTTAATTTCACTGTGATATTTCATTAAACTTGACGCTTTCACAAAAGTTGGATATTAGATCAATTGAATTTGAGGCTAGCTCTGTTCTCCAAGTAGAACTGGACTCTGGTTGATTGCCAAGGTGTGGATGGCATAGCTCAGAATACTGTAATTCTGCAGCTGAACCTGAATCTTTATTTATGTATGTTGAATCTCTACTAATTTAAAATGTCTCAACGTTCCCTGTGCTATGGTAGAAAATGAATAGCAAGCTATTTTTTTAACTATATAAATATTTTAAATAAAACGAAAACCAAGAGGCTGTTTAAAATTCCATGATCAGATTCCAAAATATATTTGGCTACCTGGAATATTTTCATCTGTTTTCTTAGCAAACATGAACTCTGCATTTACACTCTGGCTTTTATCCTATTACAGTGCATTTTAATTAAAGTATTTAGACAAATGTTCCTGGCTTGTGGATTCCTTTCAGAAACTGACTGTGTGTGACAGACCCTTTTGTGAGGAAAGCGAAGTTTATTTCCTGGCTCGGGCTCCCTAGCTTGCCTACGATTGACATCATGGGGCTGTCATCCATCCTGCATTTCTGGTGCTGGAGGGACATCCTTGTAGTGACCTTGTCCATGGGCCTTGGGACTCTAAGACCCTGAAAAACAGCCCCTTTGTGTCTGGTCAAACCTACAATGACCCAACTCCATGAGACTTGTCCAGCGCCCTGACGTGCTGATAAACACTGGTGGCCCAGTTGGTTAAGCGTCCAGCTTGGGAATCTGTATTCACACCACCCAGCTTCCAATCCTCACTTGATGATATACCACAGATGACACGGAACTCTCTGAGTCCCAGCAGCCTCATCCAGAAGATGGAGATAATACATTGCACTGCACTGGGTCACGGTGATGATCAAATAACACACAGCATTGCCAAGTCTGAATGGGCATGAGGGGTAAAGCTGGCTTGCGATCCCATCCCCTCCCCTTTCCTCTGCTGCAGGTGGGGTACAGAGGATGCTTCCTGAGAACTCTGTGTTCCCTGAATTCCACCTCTGTCCAGGGCTAGACCCCCAGCAGAGGTGTGATCACCTTTTTCTTTGCTCTTTAATTGAAAGTTTGTATGCAGGCCTGGACATATGTTAATTACACCAGTACACATCACAGTCCTCCCCCCCATCCATGGATGTATCTAATCTAGTTTCATACAAACACAGACCCAAGGGGCGCCGGAGTGGCTCGGTCGTTCAGCATCTAACTTTGGCTCAGGTCATGATCTCATGGTTCATGAGTTCAAGTCCCATACTGGGTGAGCTCAGGCCCTGCTTTGAATGAGCCCCACTTCTCTCTCTCTCTCTCTCTCTCTGCTTCTCTCCCCTCTGCCCCTCCTGGGATCCTCTCTCTCTCTCTTTGTCCCTTGCTCACTTGCACCCTCTCTCTCTGTCAAAACAAAAAACAAAAAAACAGAAACAAAAACAAAAACAAACCAAACAGACCCTAAAACACCACAACTCAGGCTTGCTCTCCTAAGATGATGGTTGCTTCTGTTCTGGGCTTGGCCCAGGGCAGGCCTCATGGTGTGACCTGCACAGTCACACGAGGCCCCACGTTCAGAAGGATCTCATGTTTGTTTAATGCTCTGCTCCCACCATCTTGAAATTCTTTACAGTTTTTGAATAAGGCATCCCACATTTTTATTTGTACCGGGTCCCACAGTTACAGAGCCTGTCCTTGCTGGGCTGGAATACCACCCAGTATCTGAAAAGGCCAGTGGGAGACGGAGGGGGAGATGGGTCCTCTTTGTACTCAGCTTTCACTCCCCTTCTTCCAGCCACAGGGTCCTGCTGCTTTTTGAAACAGTACCTTTCACTCGTGCCTCATGATTCAAACATGGTGGACCGAACTAGGCCCATTGGCTGCCTTTCCGGGGAACACGGATCATGAGAGCTATGCCCCTTCCTTCTTGCTAACAGAACTCTGATCTCGTCTTGTGCAGCAATATGCGCAGCCCCAGGAGATGAAGCCCTGGTGTGAGCCAGTCACTGTTCTTCTCATCACTTATGCCAGATGCCCACTTTCCCAGCCTTCCTTGTGGCTAGAGGTGGCCATGTGACCAGTTCCAACCAAAGTATTATAAGCGGAACGGTGATGGGAGGCTTCCTTAATGAAAAGGAACACCCCCTATTTCTGCCTTTTATCTTTCTTTCTGCTTGCAATGTTGGGGGGAGAATATATTTTGAGCTGCAGCAGCCATTTTTTTATTGAATGGCCAAAGAATGAGCAACCTAGACTGTGACGTGCTTGCCCAACCACAGACCACTCATCTCCAGAAAACTTGTTACATGAGACAACGAAGTAGCTTTATTATTAAGCCATTCTTAGTCATGATCTCTTACCTGCTGCTGAAAACATCCGCCTTGGAGGGCAATGAGATGGGAGGGAAAGAGAGAAAACGGAAACAGGTAAATCGTGGTCCTGACACCCTGACTGCACACGCGCTTTGTTCCCGTCGCTCAGATCCTTGTTGCTGTCGTGTTCCTGTCCTTCCCAGCCAGGACTTCAGCTTTTCCTTAAGTACATGGGCTACCTTGTGTATTATGAATAAATTCACTTCAGCTGTAGGTTGGCAGGAGTTAGTTTCCATTGCTCATAAGGAAAGAAACCTCCCTGAAGCAGATAGAAATACTTTGGGGATACTTTTTTAAAGCTCGGGCTCTCTGCTGTCTCTTCTCGTAAGCACACTGCCCCTCTGGCTCAGGGCCCCGCTTTTATGACCTCATTAGCCTCAAATATTCCCTCAGAGGCCTCATTTCCAGACACAGCCACACTGGGGGGTTAGGCCTCACATGGATTGGTGGGGAGACACATTCAGTCCATAACACATAAATTATGGAGATCAACGTTTCCCGGATTCAGTATATAAGCACAGTCCCCTCCAACATCCCTTCAGAAATGAAGAGAAAGGTCTAAGTGCCCTTTTAAATGTGTTGTTTTAGGGGCACCTGCGTGGCTCACTCTGTTAAGCATCCGATTCTTGGCTCAGGTCATGATCTCACAGTTGGTGAGATTGAGTCTGGCGTCAGGCTCTGTGCTGACACTGTGGAGCCTGCTTGGGATTCTCTGTCTCTCTCTTCTCTCTGCCCCTCCCCTGCTTGCTCACACACACTCTCTCTCAAAACTAAATACACTTAAAAAAAATAAATTTATTTTTTCAATGGACATGAGTTGCTGGCATCTCCCAAGAGGTCACCATCATCATGGTAGAGTCTCAAATTTAGCAAATAAAAACACAGGATGCCCAGTTAAATTTCAGTTTCAGATAAAGAATGAGTGGAGTTTTTTTTTTTAAGCATAAGTATGGCCCATGCAATATTTGGGATATACTTATGTTATTAATTATTTGTTATTTATCCCAAATTCGCATTTGACTGGGTGTCCTGTATCTTTTCTGACAACTCCACTCAGTGCAGACTAGCTGCACCACAAAGGGCTGCAGTCTCTATTGTTGACCTTGGCCCTGAGGCATCCTGGGCACCTCCCAGCCTGGAAAGGCAGGACTACGGTTTTGATTGGACATATTACTCCCTGCCTTCTCCTGAGCTGGTCATGATTGATGGAGGAGGAGGAAAAAGATCCATCGCAGTCTAACAACCCACTCTGTCAGTGTTCGGTTTTTAATGTTCATTGTTATTTATTTTATCCTGAATACACATACAAGGTGTTCTGGATCTGAGACAGATTTCTTATTAACTGCCTAAAAGTATGAAGTAAGTGTATCCCCGCCACCCCCAGGCTCCCCAGAGCTTACCTCTCACCAGGGGTCAAGTATCCCGCACTAGGAAAAGTAATCGTTCTCGTTCTCACTCATATAGAGGAAGGAGGTAGCTGTCATCTTCTTTCTTGAAAGATCCTCCTTGGATATTTAATGGGTCTGAAACCTAACGCCAACCCTTTGGTGTGTAAATAGTCTCTCCAGGAGCTAGACAGACCCCAGTGTCTCTGCTTTTGCCACCTGTTGAGTCTCCCAAGTTCTCGGACTTCATTCCTTTTGATCTAAATGCCTACCCATAGATCCAGCACTGCAGTCTTCATGCACCTCAGGACCTAACCGAGGGCCCGAGGCCCAGCTGGAGCCATTTGGCCCTCTCCCTGAGATAAGAGGAGCTTTACCATCCTCTCAGAAGAAGACCAATCAGCTAGATTAATGACTGCAGATCTCATTATCACGAGGGCATGCGAAGGGCCCCAGGAGGCAAGGGCTTTTACCAGAGCATTAGCACCGGCAAATCCAGGAAAGTTGTGTTTCCCCACAGCCAGTGTGTATAGAAACGTGCATAGAGACTGTTGTGGTCAACCCCCACCACCCCCGCTTTTGCCGTCCCAAGTTTCTGAAACCAAAGTGTTTTTGCTCCTTAAAGAAAGGAAAAAAAGAACTCAACGTGTTCCCGGATGAGTCCAAAAGAATAATTCAGGTAAGACTGAAAACTTCCATACATAAGCCTAAAGTTTTTAAAAGTAAAAGTTCCTAAAATCAGATTGGCCTCAGTTCGACAGAGGAAATTATATTGATGGCTCTGGGCAAATGTATAACGAGCAGCACTTAGTAGGAAAGAAAGCTGCTGGGAAAGTATGAGCCATGAAAGTTCGTACCAAAAAATAATATTCTGCATTCTATCAGAAACCACATTTACCTGAAAGGGTAGAATTGAAGACACAGGTAGATCCCCTTTTAAATTACCCCTTTGGAACATTACATGACAACTAAGGGGAAGAAATTTTGGGAAACAGGAGACCAGAAACTTTGTATGATCCAGGTTTGAATTATCCGTTGCAACCTGGGGGAACCTTCCAGTAATCACAGAATTTCTCAGACTTGCTTACAAGGAAATCAAAGGGCACTCACCTGCCGGAAACAGCAGGAGCCTAACCATATCTGTGAGCCGAGGAGGGAATGGAGAGAGAGGGAGAGAATCCCAAGCAGGCTCTGCACTGTCAGCGCAGAGTCCAGCGCAGGGCTCGAGCTCACAAACCAAACCATGAGATTATAACCTGAGCCGAAATCAAGAGTCTTAACCAATGGACCTCCTGAGGTGCCCCCCCCCCAAGTTTGCTTTCTTCTTCGTATTCAGTGGAGGGTTTATTGCTTAGCGCAGAACCACTCCCTCAAGGCCATTAGAATGTCTGTGAGTGCCAGCCACAGCGCTCCTATGTTGCCATCAGTTCTTTATCAGGATTTTGCCCTTTAGTCTTGATGTTGCTCAAATTTGGTATTTATAGGACCTCGATGTCCCTGCTTCATCCTAGTCCTCAAGTCCTTGAACTTGGCCTGGCTGATCCAGGCTCCACCAGCCCTGGAAACGTCGTCCCACATTTACGTTCCATGAGATGCTATGTCTAGCTATTTTGGCTCTAGGCTTATATTCCCTTCCTTATTATTTAAGAACATTTTAGATTTTTATAGTTATGGAAATTATATGCCATACTCTAGTCCTTGTTTCTTTTGAGGCCTAATATATGTATTATATATACCCCCAAACATTGAAAGAACATGTTTTTTGCTTTACTTCTTTTATTGGGGTCCCAGCATGGCATTTGGTGATTTCCTTTATTTACACTGTGGAACACATTGAGGTAGTCCACTGGTTTTTAACTTTGGGAACATTGGACTTCATAATCATCTTGAAATTTATTCTACCCAGATAGTTATGTAATTTTTCAAGACTATTGCTATCTAGGACCCTTGGCTGGCTTGGCCGGTAGAGCATGTGAGTCTTGATCTTGGGGTTGTAAGTTTGAGCCCCATGTTAGGTGTAGAGATCATTTAAGAATAAAGTCTTTTAGGAAAAATAAGAATATTGCCCATCCAGAAGCTCAGAGTCGCCCATTATTCTGCTCATTTATAATCTCAGGGCTCCGGTGCCTCCACTGAATGGATTCCAACCACATAAAAGCACACGCAAAATTGACTTTCAAAGCATACAGCCTTAATTTTAACAGATGCTCTGTCTTGAACTTACTAAAGCAGAATAATTTCATTTAAGGACTTGATTTTTTTCTTTTCCTCCCAAGCAACTCTATTCTTGCAAGACTTTAACCCCAGGCAGAATGGAGGCAAAAATGAATGTTGTATATATTGATCTATACATTGATTTCAATGGTTAGGTAGCCGTTCAGCTGACAGAAGTGAAAGGAGTTAGGAAGACAAAAAACACCCTCCATCATATGACGTGCATTGTTTGAACAAAAGAAATTATTTCTATTGGATTCAGTAATTCAATGATCTACTTTCATGTAACTTCCCTTACTATTAACCAAACCAGAAACGAAATACTAGGTGCAGCTGGTAGGTGCACAAAGCTTGTAAACCAGAAGTGCTTGGGCAATGAGGATAAGAAGTGACATTTTTCAGGCCGAGCCTTTGTCCTATGATAACCGCTGATCGAGTTGACAGGTCCATTAATCAAGGGACACTTACATCCAGCAAGCTGAAAAGACCGGCCTGAATTGCTGAGTATTCGTTACAGGAGAGATAACTCTTATAAAAACCTCTAAGCAGAGCACACTTAACAGCAAAAAAGAGGTAATAACTGTGGCATCTACAAATACACAGAGTTTCCAAATGGAATTTCGGGAGGAAAAAAATGGGGGAGTTTGGAGAATAAAGAGAACACATTTACATTTCAATGGGGGCCAGTCCGGAAGGTAATTTTTCACAAGAACCTAATATATTTTAAATCCCCATGAAATTAATAGCAAGGGTTTCCCTTATTTGGAGTTTATTGTGAGGCTGATGACCTTGCATTGAGCTGATGGACCTTCTCCCCGAGTACTTTGGTGACCTATATGAGCGCGATTAGAATTTAAATTTTTTATTTATTTTGAGTTTGTTTTTCAAGCCTGTACGTGTGAAGCTCTTTATGAATTTGTCAGGTAAAACTGAGCTGATCCAAATAGAACATATGGTCTTTTATGTAACTGTATTAGATATAAAAGCAGTACCTCTAATAAGCTTACAAGTTGAGGCACACATTCAATGGCAGGTAAAATACAAAAATCAGGCACAGACCTGCCTCCTGAGTCCATCACTCATAACTGCCACATTCTTTTATGTTGTTAATGCCTGAGCCAACTGCGCCCGGCCAGTCATCCTCTTTCTTCAAAGCTGCCTCCAAATCCAGCCTATTTCATTCTGATTCCAGTCAGAAAAGGGCCAAATCGGTTTCCCAGTTGAAGATTTTGCTTTTTCCAGACACTTCTAGATGATACATTTCCCAAGGAAGAATGCAGGGGTGATATGCACTAGCAGAGCCCACTTCCCCCTTGGCGTCCGCGTGCATGTACATTCTCGTCCATGCAGGTGGCCTCACTTTTGGTTGGAAAATACTGTCCCTACAGTGGAATGGTCTGGTTTCAACGTCATACTCTGTGTGTTTCTGGGGTTGTGCGATAATAATTACTGCTTGTCAGCGATGTAAGGAAGTGTCAGCCAGCAGTGAGTGGGCTTCTCCCAAACCCCAATGTGATACGATGTGTAAGAACAGGTTTATAGAGTCAGACACTCTGCAGATGTAGATTATTTTTTGCGAATGTGATGACACTCTACCATGGGATTTGCCTTCAGAGGTGGTTTATATGTCGGACCGATCAGTCTTGCTCCCCACTCAAAGGCCCTTCTTCCTTCAAGTGTCTGTAAAGCAGCTACCCTTTTAAATGTCTGTTTTGCCCAGAAGGCGCTCCCAGGAGCATGGCTCATGGGGACAGACCATACAACAAAGAGACCGTATCATTCTCCTTCAGTTTTCGATTAAAAAAAAAAAGAAAAGAAACTGTTTACTTGTTCCGTTGGTTGGTTGAGTCTTGCTTTTGGCAACTAGAAAGTAATTTAGAAAACAAATATCAGGTTGATAGAATGTTTTGGGGAGTTTTAAGGGAATGTGCACAGGAGCATTCTGTAAGCACTAAAGTTTTTGCTATTGTTTTGCTTCTCCCAGAATTGTCTTTAATATTTTCTATATTGTTAGTTGACCATAGTTGGATTTTTTTAATGTTTATTTATTTTTGGGAGCCAGAGACACAGCATGAGCAGGGGAGGGGCAGAGAGAGGGAGACACAGAATCCAAAGCAGGCTCCAGGCTCTAACTGTCAGCACAGAGCCCGACACAGGGCTCAAACTTGCAAACAGCAAGATCATGACCTGAGCCCAAGTCAGACACTTAACCGACTGAGCCAACCAGGCGCCCTGACATGTTTGTAGTCTTAGCATCTTTCTTTCTTTCTTCCTTCCTTCCTTTCTTTCTTTCTTTCTAGAATTTCTTTTCAAGTTTATTTATTTTTGAGAGAGAGGACACAAATGGGGAAAGGGCAGAAAGGGAGGGAGGGAGAGAGGGAGAGAGAATTGAAAGCAGGCTCCACACCACCAGTACAGAGCCCGATGCAGGGCTCAAACTCATGAACTGTGAGATCATGACCTGAGCCGAACTCAGAGGCTTACCCGACTGAGCCACCCAGGTGCCCTGGATTTTTAACATTTCTTTTATCACACTCTGGTGAAGGTTAAAAAAAAAAAAAAAAGACATTTGAAACAGGCATATATACTCTTAATGAAATATAATTTGAGCTTTTATTGGGATTTTGGAATTCTACGCCATCAGCTCTTCAAAAGTACACTTCCGGGGCGCCTGGGTGGCTTAGTCAGTTGAGCGTCCGACTTTCGCTTAGGTCATGATCTCGCGGTTCGTGGGTTCGAGCCCCGCGTCGGGCTCTGTGCTGACTGCCAGCTCAGAGCCTGGAGCCTGTTTCAGTCTGTGACTCCCTCTCTCTCTGACCCTCCCCTGCTCACGCTGTCTCTCTCTCTCCTAGAAATAAATAAAACATTTAAAAAAAAACCAAAAGTACATTTCCTCCCAAGGAGAAGAGTTAATTGGGACAAGCAGTAGCTTAATAAAGGAACAAGAAGACCACGGCACACAGGAGTTGTTTTCTTGCCTTTTTCACGTGTTAAGGATCCTAGTTGGCTGCTTCTTATATGTTCTGAGGCTTTCTAGTTAGTCCGTCCCCAGCAGAAAGGACTCAGAGTCACCCAAGTTAGGCCTCTCAGCTTAGCTTCACATTTGCCCTGATTTCTTGCTGCCTCATCAAATAATGAAGCTCAGCGTTTCCTTCTTGCGCCCACCGTCCGGTTCGCCAGGCTTTCCCGCCACTGCTGCCGGACTGCCTATCACTAGATGGCGCTAAGACTCCGGGACTGGCTGCCAGGACTCAGGGGAACAGCTGTTGTGGAGCCGGGCCAGCTGGGACTGGAAGATTCCTTCAAAGCTCCTCCTGGCAGCACTTTCATTTCACAAATGAGGAAACAGAAACTCCGTGAAAATAATTTGCCGGAGTCCCCTCCACTTCTCTCCTTCTGTTGCTCCTTCATTTTGTTTGTTTGTTTCTTGTTTGTTAACAGCCCCCAAGGAAACTCATCGCCAGAGAGGGAGCCCGGGAATGAATGCAGCGCAGAGAGAGACAGGTCAGATTCGCTTCGCGGAAAGAGCATCCTGGCATCTGCAGGGTACCATTCATTCATTCATTCATTCATTTGCTCGTTCATGCATCTATGAAGCCGCTATTGAATACTTACCTTTTTGGGTTTTGTTTTTTAATGTTTATTTATTTATTTTGACAAACAGAGAGAAAGAGGAAAAAAAAAAGAAAGCAGGGAAGGGGCAGAGGGAGGGAAAGAGAATTCTAAGCAGGTTCCACGACCAGCATGAAACCTGACTTGCGGCTTGATCCCACGACCCTGGGATTGTGACCTGAGCGGAAATCAAGAGGTCGATGCTTAACTGACTAAGTGAACCAGGCACCTCTGAATATTTACCTTTTGTTTCCCACCATGCTAGGCACTGGGAATTAAAATAAAATTAGGCAAAGGTTCTGTGAATTCATATTCTCTTGAGAAATACAGAGATGTGGAAAAAAATCACACCCTAAATCAAAGATGTTATAAGAGAGGTGATCACAGTATGGTTTGGTCACTTGGAGGAATCTGCACCCGGCTGCCTAAGGAACTGAAAGGGAAGGTTTGGGGGATGATGTTAGAGGCTGAAGGACATGAGGGCTTGTAGGCTGGGAAATGGGAGGCAGAGAAGGGAACGTGGGGGAAGGTGGCGAGGCTGGCTGGGAACGCAGGCTGTGGCTGAGCCCAAGGGGCAGTGGCAAAGCCGTGGCTGGCAATCCTGGCAGCCGGGAGCAGACTCTGAAGGCCTTGTCCAAGGTGATTCAGGTTGTAACCAATATCCTTAGAGGGCTGTTACGGGTCAAGGGCTTGATTTCTTTACAAAGCAATGATGAAATTAATTGTTTTAATTTATTTTTTTAATTAAAAAATTTTTTAATGTTTTATTTATTTCTGAGAGAAAGAGAGAAAGACAGAGAAAGAGAGAAAGAGAGAGAGACAGCATGAGCAGGGGAGGGTCAGAGAGAGAGGGAGACACAGAATCTGAAGCACCCTCCAGGCTCTGAGCTAGCCGCCAGCACAGAGCCTGATGTGGGGCCTGACCCCATGAACCGTGAGATCATGACCTGAGCTGAAGTGGGACACCCAACCGACTGAGCCACCCAGGCACCCCTGGAATTAATTTTTAACTAAAGGCACATATTACTTGGATGACACCTTTGAAATATTTTTAAAATGCAATTAAATGGCATTTCAAGTGAAAGAACAGACAATCCTCCCATAGAGCGCCCCCCCAAAAGGATAAAAGGGACAGAGAACCCCTGTCCCCCACCTCCCCCAGCACTGCCTGATTAGAATTAGGGAGAAGCAGACCTTTCCTGGCCCCTTTTGTCATCTCCTTCCTCTTCTGGAACATACCACTGATGTCTTCCTCTTAGTTGTCCAAATTCGGCTTCCACCAGAACCTTTATCTTCTGGCTGTCACCGCTGGTGACTGAGGACATTATTTCTCTCTCCTGGTCCCACCACCACCACCAAGACCAGCCGGGAGTGGCCTGCTTGCTGGGTTTCAGGACCTTTTCTTGTAGCAGGAGGGCCAGGACGGCTGGGACCATTGATGGGGACTGCTCTGGGTAGGCTCTGAGCTGCCACTTTTCCCTGGAGGGACTTGTCTTTTTTTTATTTTATTTTTTTTTATAGTTTATTCATTTTTGAGACAGAGAGAGACAGAACATGAGCAGGGGAGGGGCAGAGAGAGACGGAGGCACAGAGTCTGAAACAGGCTCCAGGCTCTGAGCTGTCCGCACAGAGCCCGATGCGGGGCTGGAACCCATGAACCGTGAGATCATGACCTGAGCTGAAGTCAGACACTTCACCGACTGAGCCACCCAGGTGCCCCGGAACTTGTCTTTTTAAGAATCTCCAAGGCCAGCGCCATCCTGTTTTCCCTTTGTCCAACTCAAGCACTAATTATATTTGTTACTACTATTAACGTCACTTGGCACCCCAAATCAAACGTTCTGTGAATGGAATTGTATTTCAAATGTGTCCTGGGGGTGAGGATGGGGGTGGGAGGGACTGTGGGTGGAAAGAGAAGCAGAGACCTGGATAAAATGAGGACCCTGGAGGGGCGCCTGGGTGGTCAGTCAGTTAAGCGTCTGATCTTGTGGTTTGTGAGTTCAAGCCCTGCATTGGGCTGCTGCTGACAGCTCAGAGCCTGGAGCCTGCTTCAGTTTCTGTATCCCCCTCTCTCTCTGCCCCTCCCCCACTCACACTCTGTCTCTCTCAAAAATAAACAAACATTAAAGGGGTTTCCTTTAAGAGGTAATGAAAGTTCCTTTTAACCGAGGACTTACTACTCCCTCACTCCGAGTCAGGCATTTTTAGTATTTTGTCTCTAATCCTCGGGGACCCTCCCCTGCCAGGAAAGTTCACCTCGGCTCCTCTCTGGCTCTGCAACATACCTCACTCTGAGCCAGCACGTTATGGGGGCTCAGTGAAGATCTGCCTGCATTGGCTGTCCTCATTACAGAGGAGGAAACTCAGCTCAGTTGTGGGCCCTATTTCTTCATTCATGGGTGCATTAACTAAGTACAGTAAAACCTTGGATTGTGAGCAACTTGTTCTGTGAGTGTTTCACAAGACAGGCAGACATTTCTAACATATTTTAACTTGATAAATGAGTGATGTCTTGCAATATGAGTACATGATGCTGAACGTCACATGATCACAACTGAGCCGATAGTTCTCTCTCTCTCTCTCTCTCTCTCTCTCTCTCTCTCTCGCTGTGGGATTGTGGGTGATTGTCAATGCAATGTCACATTTCCATGACATCCTCAAAAGGAGGCAAAAGCAAGTGTCATTGGCTAGGCTCCTTGTTAAAGCTGCACGAAAAGAAAGAGATTCCATTGAGCCAACAGATAGCAGTGATTCCGTTAGTGATAGTGAAAGTCGTCCTGCACAGTAACCCTCCTCTGGTCTCCCTCTCACCAGCCACAAAGGGTTTCCAAGGCAAGTGCAGGCTAATTTGTTTCTTTTTCTTTCAATTTTGTATTTTCTTTATTATTTTGTATTATATTACAATTCCATTATATTATATATATACAATTACATTATATTGTCATCATTTTTATATGGATATTTTTGGTTTGTAGAATGAATGAGTTTGCATTATTTCTTATGGGGAAATTCGCTTTGACATGCACGTCCTTTGGATTACAAGGATGTTTCCAGAATGAATTACTCTCACGAACCAAGGTTTTATGTACTTAGTTTAGAAAGAGGTTAAAGGAAGCATCTCTGAGGTGACCCATGAGGAGTAACGGAAGAGCTCCCAGACACAGGCAGCCCGAGAGAGCCCAGCCCATCAGGATTTGCACTCAGAAGCTCATCGTACTCTCTGATGGTCCGTCTACACTACCGACTGATACTCCCGTTCCCTGAGCTGGAGACGATTTTACCCGTAGGAAGAGACTGTGTTGCTCACACTGCACCCTTGTGCCCCGTTGCCCCCTTGGCAACATGCTGGTCGCCAGAGACTGCCGGGGAAGGGCCAGCTCCCTGGACCACGGTTCTTCCTGCCACCGACAACATCTCCTAGAGGCCTTCCAGGGCTGCTCTCCACCCTGGTCGACCCCGTGTGATCTAGGAGACTGACAAATTGGTCATCCGAGGGATCAGAGGGAGGGACATGGAGATAGATTGACAGTGGTGATGAGTGCAAATACACATGTTAATTTCATTCGTTTGTCCAATTTCATTTTCTACACTTCACTCTGCCCTTATGTGATTTCCTTGGTAAGGAAGCAAGAGGAGCCCTTCATCTGCCACACTTGTGGTTTGCTTGTTTGTTTGTTGTTTTGTAGGTCACGTATTTTGAAATCAAACCAGTAATTCAGGGTTTTTAGTTACCTACACATTTCCCCTCCCGCCCCCATTCTCACTGTCTGTTACTCAGGGGGTGTGGAAGGGGAACTGTGGTGGAGGGAATTTCTAAGCCAGTGTAGACAACATAATCTTGGGGTCCATGGCAGCTCGGTAGGGATGGATGAGGCTCCTGGTGGAGCTTCTGAAAGCGTGGGCAGAACGACTGTAATTAGTGTATCTCTTTCACTACTAGCCTTTTTATTACTAACTAAAGTCATCATGCCATTTTAACCGCTCTACCGAACTTTTCTCAAATTTGGAAATGGAAACAGGGAAAATAAGCAGAGAGTACGCATTAGTCAACTATTTTTGGTGTGTGGGAAATAAATAAGTGTTCTTAGTGAAGACATTTCTAGAAAGGCTTTGTCTCTCCTCCCTGGATCTTTGTTGCCCACCGCAGTAAAAGTTGTAGGGTAGCCCTGGCTTTGAGAAAATCTAACTCCGAGGTGGCCATGGTCCCTTATTATTTTAAGACTATAAGAACATAAAGTAAAAGTGTCTTTTTTGTTTATCTTCTTTTTCATAAACCCAAAGAATATTTGGAAACATTTTTTATGTACTTGTCTATCTTGATACAAGTGGACACTAGGTTTGTTTTCAGAATTCAGTTATATATATGGTTTTTTTCCCTTAAAAGGGAGTGAGGGAAACAAAAGTGTGCTTGTGAATGAGCGAACAATGGAAAGTAAATGACATTTAATGATACACCAGGAGCAGACTAACAAAGACTGAGAAGGGCTGTCGTGCTGTGCACTCCATTTCTCTATGAGTAGTGCACAAAACTTACATTACATGTCTTTCTACTATGGGACAGGGAGGAAAAAATAAAAACAAATGAGACAAAAACGATGACAAAACAAAATCCTAAACCTTGTCTGGCTGCTTCTGAATTCTGGGGAAAAGACTACTCCTCATCTTGGGGACATTTTATCGATGGATAAAGTGAGGGGTTGTGCAGTGAGGCTCTGAGACCAAAATAAACTGCATTTCTCTGCTTGTTAAGTATTAAGTTAATTTGAAAAAGGAGAGAAAGGAAGCTTTTGCTGGGGGAGGGGGGGAAGGCAGGGGAGACTGAGGGAAGTGAGAAATGAGAGAACTGCCAGAGGCCAGGCCGAAGTCAGGGGACTGAGAGCAAGGTTCAGGAAGAAGCTTTCCCAAGGAGGGAGGGCTGGCATCTTACAGGTGCTGATGCCTGACCTTCAGGTTCGCTCTGTGTCCCGGGGAAGCTGGCCACAACCCAGATAATATGCCCTTCCCTCCGAGTTCCTTAGAGACACACAGCACCAGGGAGGGTGGGTCTGTGCCACCCAACCTGGAAAGCAAAGCCTTGACCTCTCTTTAGAAAATGGATTTTATGATATATGAAAGGTTCCTGGTATGACTAAGACCAAAATTCTGGGCTCATTGGGGTCAGTGATACTGGCCTCATAATGGAAGTTGGGAGGTGTCTCTTGTCTACTTTCTGGAAGAGATTATGCAGAGCTGGTGCAATACCTTTTCTAAACGTTTGGTAGAATTCCCCAGCAAACACCTGGTCCTGAATTTTTGTTTTGTTTTGTTTTTCCAGAAGGATTCGACTATAACTTTAATTTCTTATAACATATACAGAACTATTTAGAGTGTCCATTTCTTCTTGGGAGAGTTTTGGTAGTTTGTGGTTTTAAGGAATTGGTCCATTTCATCTAAGTTGTCACACTTATGTGAGGAGAGTTGTTCGTAATGTTTCCTTAGTATTATCCCTGAAATGTCAGTGGGGGGCGGGGGGTCTCATTCCGGATATTGGTGATTTCTATCTACTCTCTTTTTTTTTATTTGTCCATCTGGCTAGAGGTTTATTAGTTTTATTGATCTTTTCAAAAAACTATCTTTTGGTTTTATTGGTTTTTCTCTATCATCTTTCCAGTTTAAATTTTATTGATTTCTGCTCTTTATTATTTTCCTGCTTTTGCTTGCTTCAGATTTATTTTATTCTCATCCTTGTTTTTTAAAACTTTTTTAATGTTTATATATATATATATTTTTTTTTTTTNATATTTTTGAGAGAGAGAGGCCAACCGCAAGCAGGAGAGGGGCAGAGAGAGGGAGTGACGGAATCGGAAGCAGGCTCCAGGCTCTGAGCTGTCAGCGTAGAGCCCGATGCAGGGCTTGAACCCACGAATTGTGAGATCATGACTTGAGCTGAAGTCAGATGCTGAACCAACTGAACCCCCCAGGCGTCCCCTGCTCCCGACTTTCAGATTCTTGAAGTGCCGCTGCATACTCGACGAGCACGTTAATAAGTGCTTTAAAATAATTCCATCAGTAGCGACAAAGACAATGCCTTCACAGATACACACAGAGAAGTTTATCACAATTGATCTGGTGTAGGTTTGCCTCGTCGTCGTTTTCTACAAGGTAATTTATCTCGGTGAAACTGATCTGCAGGGAATAAATTGATGAGTGAAAACCTGCATTTCATTTCTGTGCTGATTTACAATTCACCCTTTTTGCTGGGACCACCGATTACTAAGAAATTGTTACGGTATTTGCCTTGAATTGGTTAACAGGGTTTTTTTCTCCACCCATTGGAGACTCAGTTTCAGACTAACGGAGCTTCGGGTATAAACCTCTAGAGCTTTTTGCTAACCTCCCTGCTAATCTCTCCTACCATCTGATCACTGAGTACTATTGTTTCCTGCTTGTTAAAAGGCACATAAAAAAGTGAGTTACTTATGACATCTGAGGGGAGAACAATTTTAGGATTTTAGGATTAACGTTTCATCGAGGGGAGAAAAAGATGAAATCAAATCATCATAGAATTCTTACAAAGCTTAGTTTTCTGTGAATATTTTCCGTATACAAAATAAAGTTTAAGATCACTGTCTTTTTTTTTTATTTTTTAAAATGTTTTATTTATTTCTAGGAGAGAGAGAGAGAGAGAGAGAGCGTGAGCAGGGGAGGGTCAGAGAGAGAGGAAGTCACAGACTCTGAAACAGGCTCCAGGCTCTGAGCTGGCAGTCAGCACAGAGCCCGACGCACGACGCGGGGCTCGAACCCACGAACCGCGAGATCATGACCTAAGTGAAAGTCGGATACTTAACCGACTAAGCCACCCAGGCGCCCCTTAAGATCACTGTCTTAAGTTTAAAGTTTAAGATCACTGTCTCCAGGGAAATTTAAATTCCTTAGAATTTTTTTCTTCTAACAGAATTTTCACAAACTTGAAAAATCATGTCTAACCCTCTGCAGTTTTCCTTTAAGGCTGCCTGAAGGTATCAGAAGCGTAAAGACACAGTGCATCTTTTTGTTAAAAACACTATGTAGTGATACTTAGGGTTTCTGTTTAGTGAGAGAGACGCTTCTGTGGTCTGCACACAGAATAGAAAATGAAATTCACCAGGCGTCTTAATGCAGGTCCTAAATTTCATCTCCCTGTGTGGTCCTTCTTCAATCAGACAATTCACACCTTGTTTACTCCCAGCTTTATACCAAAGAAAACAATGACTTCAGGACACCTCTTACTTCCCGAGGGCATCATAATAACAAATGAACACCCAAGTGGACAGAAATGAGCTTATAACTCTAGTAGACTCCCCCAAATGTGTGGCAATTTTGAGGCATTAGATTTAAAAAATGGCTTAATATTGAAACTTCGGCTTCTGACTTATTTTTAATTAAAGGCAAAGATGCTCCAACAATAATTTTTCAGATTATTTTTTTAAGTTAATTTTTTTTTTTTTTTTTTTAGTAATCTTTAAACCCAACATGGGGATCAAACTCACAACCCTGAGATCAAGAGGCTTGTGCTCTAATGACTGAGCCAATCAGATGCCCCGGAGTATTTCAAAATTGCTTTGTGAAGGAATCTTCTGGCATCTGGCCTTAATCTGAAATATATAGTCTTGAACAATAAGATGAAGGAAAAGAAGCCTTAATCTTCACGCTCCCATCTTCGGCGGACCCTCTTACAGGCTGTGCCTGCCCCGCCTGCAACAGAAAGCTGGGCAGGTCCCAGTGTGTGTCCCACACGTACAGACACTATTCGGAGTCACAAAGAGAAACAAACTCCTTTCCACTGATCATTTCTTCATCTGCTCATAAAAGAGTTACCCTGGGTCATAGTTGGGCTCATGAAATTCATATAAGGAGAAGATTTTCAGAACCCAACACCTGAGTGTTTGTTTGGGGAAGGAAATTGCACCTGTTGGAAAGGAATGAGTGTGGACCGATGGTGCAGCTCGGAGCCAGCCGGGGGAGTGACTTTTCTAATCTGCTTTTCACCTTAACACCCAGATGGAGGGGGAGAGAGGAGGGAGACCAGCTGTCTGTGACCAGATTCAGTAAAGTGTTGGGGCCAGGGTGGGTTGGACCCGAGACAGGCTGCTCCGGCTTGGGTGGCTACGTTTCCGAGCAGGACATGGTATTCTGGCACCTGCAGACAGCTGGCTTCTGCTGGGACCACTCTGTACATTCCTTCTCTTCAGCAATCAACGTGCTTATTTAGAAAAGCTGACTGCCTGGAAAGCCTGGCGTCCAGGTAGGAGGTGGCTGGGACGCCACAGGTAGGGAAAGATGTACCCTACCTCTCTGTCTGCTTCTCCCAGCCTGATACTGGGTTTGGAGCCAGGAGCCCTGACAGCTGAGGACCCCGTGGGTGGAGGGAGTCCTCAACTGCCCAGCCCCATCCAGGGACGGGCAGAGCTCTCCCTGCATCTAGCTAAGGGTCTCTAGAGGCCAAAGACCTCCCTTCTTTGTTGGGGTGGGGGTGGGCATAGGNCAGCCCCTCCCTCACCCCTTCTTTCCCTTCTAAGCTCCCTGAGGAGTTGGAAAATCCAAAATATTTCCTCTGTGCTCTTTCTCATCTTGGTTTGACAGAAATCCTGTGTCTAGAAGGGCCTCCCCTTCTTTTCACATCTTTACTGAGGCCCCTCCACACGCCAGGCTCTGTACAGCTGCCTGAGATACACTGGCAAACAAAATAGGCAAAGATCCCCACCGTGTATGGCAGACTCCCCTCATAGAGGAGAATAGACCTGAGGTTTAGGTACGACCACTAAGTACATCACTTAGCATGCCAGGGGGATTGAGTGCTAGGAAGGGGGAAAGAAAAACTAGGGCAAGGTGAGGGATCTGGGGGGGCAGAGGTGGAAGATGGGGGGTGAGGAATGAGCTGCCGTAAGGCAGTCAGGGTGCATCTTCTTGAGAAGAGAATCTGAGCAGGTGTCGAGGTGGGGAAGGAGTGAGCCATGAGGATATCTGGGGCATCCAGGTAGAGGAAAGTCAGTGCAAAGGCCCTGAGGGTGCCTGGTGGATGTCAAGAGCAAGGTGGAGAAGTGGAGAGTGGTGGCGAGTTCAGAGCAGAGAGGCCTCGAGTGCCCCTGGGAGACTCAGGCTTTTACTACCAAGGGATATGGAAGCCATCAAAGGCTCTCGGCAGGAGTGAGTTGATCCGACTCTGATTTAAGCACGACGGTCTGGCTGCTGAGCTGAGTCTAACAGTAGTGAGTCAGGGACCGGAGCAGGCGACCCGCAGGAGCCTGCAGGCGTCAGGTCGAGAAGGTGGGAGCCGTGGAGGTGGTGGTGTGAAGCGCTCAGATTCTGGATAATACACGAAGGCAGGGACCACAGGAGTTGTGGCGGATAGGAGGTGGGGTGTGAAAGAAAGGAAGGGACCACAAGTCACGTGGGGGAGGCAGCTACTATTAGCTGGAGCGGGAAGGCTGGGGGTGAAGCAGGACTTGGGGGGAGAGGAGAATCAAGGTTCACTTGTGGACGTCTTGTATTCCCACTTGAATGTCAGGAGCATAATTAACTTTATTCTTGCCCCCCATTCTGTCACAATCCCAGTTCTTTTCAAAACTGAACGGACCGCAGAGGAGACACACAGGCTAGAGAACCTGGAGGCAACATTTTAGGACCCTTGCTTGCGACCCCAATCAGTCCCTGGGGGCTGAAGGAGCTCCTGCCCTCAAAGCCTTTTAATTGCCGGACTGAAGACTGAATGGCTGCCTTGTTCAGCACCAAAGCCACGTCTGGTCCAGTGAGGAATTGGTGAACCAAGCAGAAAATTCCAGGGCACAGGCTATTATAGGCTCTAATTTGGGCGCTTCTGTTCCCAGAGCCTGGCAGAGTGAGCCCGTGAGCCGGGCCACAGGGTGCCATGTTTGTGGTCCCGGCCCTGGTGTGGCTGAGCTTGAACAGCCGGGTCCTGTGGAGGGGGCGCAGGGGCGAGGAGGAGAGAGACCCCAGCGCAGGCCAGGAAGAGGCCTCTGGCTGTCACCGCTGGCACTGGCCTGGACCCTGCATCTCCAACAGAGCTGTTCTTGCCAGACGTCAAGCCCCCTCCCTAACAAGCATCCTGGTCTCAGAGACAATGGGCCACGGCTCACAGGTAAGGATGGTTACCAGCTGCTGCCAAGGGGTTTAGATTGTCTTTAGATCAAGGAAAAGAACCTTCTCCAGAAAGGAACATGGATGTTTTCCTTCAAGTCCTGTGAACATGTCTCAAGGTGGCCAGATTTAGGCATATCTAGTATCTTCTGTGCTCAGAAACTCCTAGGCTGGTGTGATTTAACAGAGTACTAGCGTTTCCCTGTGGTGAGCATCTGTGGGGCTCAGGCTGAGTTGAGTCACTTCCTGCCCATAAGTTACTTAATCATTCCATGCCTCAGTTTGCTTATTTGCAAAGTGGGGATGATAATACATAGTAATGAGGTAATACATGTGAAGTGCACAGCACGGGATCTGGTTGAGAGGAAGTGCTCAGTAAATGATTTATATTCACATTCTGACTGTACTATGGTTGGATCTCTGTCAAGTAGCTCAGAATTCATTGCAAATCTTTTTATCTGAAACATCTCAACTTGCCTATGAGATCGTTTATCTTTGAAACTCTTTCTTACTAGGTTTCTTGTACATAGTAAGTGCTCCGTGATGTTTATCTTTGGAATTTGAATACAACCACGTGGCCCGGTGTGAGGACGTTCGTTCTGCCCTATACTGGTCGTGTGACCTTGGGCAAGTCACCAAACATTTCTGAAACCTCAGTGATCGGACCCTATTTAAAGGGAATGAGGGGCCGTCTCTCATTGGGTTGTCACAATATAAAGAGATCGTAAATGCCAAGGGCTTTGAATAAATGCCCAAGTTACTCATGTTATTAAACTGCTTTTATTGAATTGAATTATGAGATGGAATTATTGAGGTTTTTTTCCTATTGTTGTTGCCTTATTGTTGATAAAATGGCAGAGGCTGAGACGGAGGTTGATTGGTTTTTGAGTGATGCCTAATGTGTTGCCCGGGATCTCATTAATTATTTACAAGTTTGGTAACTAGTTCTACTTGGTTGATTGATTGCTTCAGTAAATATGTATTGAACATTTGCTCTGAACCAGGCTCCATCCCAGGCCCTGAACAGGCCACCACAATTCTCTCAGGGAACTTGCATTCCCCGTAGCTGAGGCAGACAGGAAACGATTTCAGATGGTGATAAGAGCCACGAGGAAAATAAAACACAGAAAGCATGAGGGTCGCGGGGGGCTGGGGTAGTCCGGGAAGGCCTCTCCCAGGAAGTGACATCTTTAAGACCCGAGGATGGGCAGGGGCTGGCCTTGAGAAAAGGAAGATGAAGGATGGGTGTGCGTGCATGGAGGGGTGAGGGTGAGGCCCGGGCGGGGGTGGGGGGCACTTGCAGCAAAGACCCTGATGGGGAGGAGCCTGGCATGGTGACAACTGGAGAGACGTCCGTGTGGCTGGAGGACAAAGGGCAGAGAGCATTAGAGGGACGGAGGGGACACGTCCTGTGTGACCTCAAGGGCGGTTGTAGGAATTTGGATTTTATTTTCACGTGATAGGGAGCCATCGGAGGGTTGCAATGATTTCCCCAGGTATGGCTGGCTCGCTGTCCCATCTCCTCCGGGTCCCAGATGCCCCTTTCAGTGTCCCTTTCCCTGACACCCCC
>NW_027551573.1:1778650-1817374 GCF_008692635.1 Crocuta crocuta
GCGGCCCCGCCATTTCAAGCGCCGGACTGAGTTCAGCCGCTCAGTACGCTACAGGGCCGTGCTTCTCAGGGTTGTTTGTCTCTGCGGCGCTGCTTAATCTCCACCGCAATCTACATTTCACTCTTTCATTTCGGGGCTCATCCCCTCCCTGGCAAGCACACATGGTCTAGCCAGGTCAAGGAATTGCTAGAATGGCGCTGGCCCAGAGGAAGTGTGCAAATATTTGTCGAGTGGAAGCCTGAATAAAGTGACAGACAAGCTGTAGGTTATGCTTTTACAAGGTCCCTCTGGCTGCCTCGTGCAGGGAGGACGAGGGGGACACAGGGAGCCTGGCCAGGCGTTCCGAAGCCCCTGGGATGAGGATGGCGCAGGCCGGTCTGGTTTAACATGATCCTTCACGCAGGACCCCCTGGACTTGCTAACAAGCGGGCTGTGGGTTTGAGTAATGAGGCCTCGCTCCAGGATTTTGATTTGAGCCATGGTGGCCATTTACTGCAACTGAAAAGGCTGGGGAGAAGTAGAATGGGGGGGGCAATCTGACGGGGGTGTCAGCTGGAGGGACCCCTATAAGATAGCTAAGAGTGCCTTGTCCATGGCAAAAGATGGTGATGAAAAAAAAAAGTACTTAAAGCAGTGGAGAAGCCATCAAGTGGACAAATGCGTGTTGTGCAAGTATCGTGCAATTTTAGAAAAAATTTTTTAGAAAAAAAAAATCCAAATCCTAGATCTAAATAAGTTCAGGTAAATAAGCCTGACGTTTTGATTACATTTGGGTATCAAGCATCAAATAATAATGTTAGCCAAAATGCCTACATTTTTGAGTCACAGAAAGTGCTTTAAAAATTTTTTTAATGATTATTTATTTTTGAGAGAGAGAAAGGGGGGTAGGGGCGGAGAGAGAGAGGGAGGCACAGAAACCAAACCAGCTCCAGACTCTGAGCTGTCAGCACACAGCCCTGCTTGGGGCTTGGGACTCAAACCCATGTTCTGTGAGATCATGACCTGAGCCATAGTTGGACATTTAACCCATTGAGCACCCACATGCCCCTTGGGAAGTGCTTTAAAATAAACTTCAAAGGCTTTTAAAATAAAATTAGAGAAGGGCTCCTGTTTGGCTCAATCCTTTGACTTCAGCTCAGGTCATGATCTCACAGTTTGTGAGTTTGAGTCCTACGTCAGGCTCTGTGCTGACAGCTCAAAGCCTGGAGTTGCTTCAGATTCTATGTCTCCCTCTCTCTCTGCCTCTCCCCTGCTCATGCTCTGTCTCTCTGTTTCTGTCAAAAATAAACATTAAAAAAAGTTTTTTTTTTAAATTAGGGAATGACAATGTGGGAGGTCTCCTATTTATAGATTTGTTTTGGCCTTTCCCTTACAGAGACAATTACAAATAACTTTTAATATTTTAGGAGGTGGGCACCACCCAGAACAAGGGCTGTTTCCCACAATGCTGCTCTCATTTAAAAAAAATTTTTTTTTTAATTTTTTTTAAATTTATTTGGAGAGAAAGCATGCAAGCAAGAGAGAGGCGGGGGGGGCGGGGGACAGACAATCCAAGGCAGGCTCTGGGCTGACCACAGAGTCCCCGATGCAGGACTCGAACTCACTAACCATGAGATCATGACCTGAGCCAAAGTCAGATGCTCAATGAACTGAGCCACCCAGGTGCCCATCAGTTGTTTTTTTAAGTAAGCTCTAGCCCCAATGTGGGGCTTGAACTCACGACCCTGAGATCAAGATTCCCATGCTTCCCCGCCCACTGAGCCAGCCTGGTGCCCCGGCTCTCGGTGTTTTGAAGGAGGCCCACTGAGCTGCTCGGGCCACCCCCAGAGTTCCCAGGGGCCATTTCAACCCAGGTCCCGCATTGCCCCAAGAGCTTCATGCCTCGGCTGCAGTACTGCTGCCTTTTTGTTGTTTGGTGTCCAAACACACTAGGGACGCTGCAGATCTTTTCATGATGCAACTTTGTGGGAACTATAAAGTGCAGGAGTGGTTCCAGGAGCGAAGATAAGAACGCCCAGCCTGCGAGGAGAGGGATTACGCTAAGCTATGGCACATGCCGCCTAACCCGGATGGCCTTTGGGAAAGCTGTTTGCCTTTTGGAAAAAGGAAGCTGCAGCATCACAGCAGTTTCAGCCCCGTCTTCTTCCTTTACGGGGACGTCGCCAAAGCCATCTTCCCACCTGAAGGTGTCCCCGCCCCAATGGAAAGGATTTGCCCCACGAGGAGCTGTGCTTTGCCAGCGCTGTCCGTACAGACGCTGGGTAACAGATAACTCGTGGAGCCTCGCCTTGGAGAGAAGTCGCTGCGGACGAGTGCGGGCAGGGCTGTAGCCAGGTGGGCGCCCCTGGGGTGTGTATAGTATTCTGTGCACGTGGAGGCTTCGAGGGCCCCGCCAAGGCCGCCTCCGGGATTGCGCGGCTGCTTGCGGGCCTGTGCACCCCGAACCTCACAGACTGCTCCGAGGAGGCTTGTGGTTCAGGCCTCAGCTGCTCTTGCAGGTAAATCCGCATTTAATCCCATCTCCCATCACTGAGCTGGAGGACGCACCAGTTTCTCCGTTCTTTGTTCCGTAGCAGCAGATGGGCTGGCAATGGGGAAAATGACTGCTGCTTGGGTGCATCAAAGATGGCCCTGTTCCATCGATGGGTTTAGGCCATGCCATGCTGCCTCCTTGCCTCATTTTGCCCCCCTGCCCCCCAATCCCTGTCAATTGGCCACGGTTCAGCAAGCCAACGTGGAACAGCCACCCGGAATCGGCAGACCCGGGTGTGAACCACGCTCTGCCTCGGCCGCTCTGTCCACCATGGCTTTGACAACCCATCCGTACAACAAAGAAGGTCAAGAGCACCATCGTCTCCACCTCGGCTACATGGTGATGATGGCCTGCCTGCTGTGGGGGCTCAGAGACACCCGGTTCTCTGAGCCCTGACTGTCCCAGGCCCCAGTTCCCAGGCCCTTATCCCAGGGCAGTACCAGACCCCAACTGTGAACTCTAAGCGAGGCAAACGGGCACACCCTCTTCCTCACACGTTCCCTGAGGACACGCGTCTGCCCACACCTGTGGGAGCCAATGCTGGGAAAATGAAAATGTCAGTTAAATGGTTGCTATGGCAACACAAGCACACGTTTGCCGCTACATTTTCAGTGTTGTGACGGGTTGTTGTTTTTTTCCCATTGAGCTGACTAAATGAATTCCTGAGTTGTTGCCTGATTCCCCAACTCTGTCACCTTTTCCAAACACACATGCATGCACACATCCACACACTCACAAATATACACGCATGCAGATGACATACCTTTAAAGGACTGTGATGAAACCCGGGAGAATGACTTTGGAGCAAGCATGCACATTTTTGCGATTTTCCTGTGGCTGTTTGGGGTAGTTGAGTGAGATAGAGAGAGCTTTCAGCCCAAGAACAGAAAACTCTGCCACGAATTCCTTTTTTGACCATGCATGGATTCAACTTTTTGAGCGGGAGTCTCAAGCTCTTTATTAAGGAAAAAAGAACCCTCTTAGGCCCGCCAGGGGCTCTGAGGAAGGCTGGTAAGACAATGTCCGCAACCTCCGTGTTCCCCCTGAGAGGACTGACCTGTGGCGGTTCAGGCTCCGGCATCCAGAGCTACCTGGGTGAGGAGCCAGGGCCTGGTTGGAATGGAGTTTTCTTAGCCACAGACCTCAGAGCAGGTCCCTCACTCCTTCTGTTAGTATAAAAGGAGCTGAGTAGTGACCCTCATTGAGCTGCTCTGAGAATTTCATGAAAAGCCAGAGAAAACGCTGACATGTAGTAAGCACCCAATAGATGATAGTTCTTATCATATTCATGTTGGTTATTTCAGAAGATCCACAAAGGAAAATTGTGCTGTCATACAGTTGCAAGATTCGTACTTCAACTTTCCAACTGTGTTTTGGCTGTTTTTAGGAATGCCTTCCAGCTTCCTCTTTCACAGCGTCCAACTTCAGCTCAGGTCATGATCTCACAGTTCATGGGTTCAAGCCCCGTGTTAGGCTCTGTGCTGACGGCTAGCTCAGAGCCTGGAGCCTGCTTCAGATTCTGTGTCTCCCTCTCTCTCTGACCCTCCCCTGCTCATGCTGTCTCTCAAAAATAAATAAAAACATTAAAAAATTTTTTTAAATGAATAAAATTGAAAAACAAATTAAACAAAAAAATTTTAAAAACCACACTTTCATTTCTTCTCTCTCCCTGTAGATAACGGGGTTGATTTGATTTTGATATTGGTAAATTTTGTGGGGTTTTTTGTTTGTGTTTGTTTGGTTTAAAATTTTTTTTAATGTGTATTATTTGATTTTGATATATTTAGATTGTGAGGGTGCTTTTTGTTTTCGTTTGGTTTTTAATTTTTTTGAAGTGTTTATTTAGTTTTGAGAGCCTGAGCAGGGGCGGGGCAGAGAGAGAGGGAGACACAGCATCTGAAACAGGCTCCAGGCTCCGAGCTGTCAGCACAGAGCCCGACGCGGGGCTGGAACCCACGAACCGCGAGATCACGCCCTGAGCCGAAGTCGGACACTTCACTGACTGAGCCACCAGGCGCCCCTTGTTTTATTTTTAAAAGATTTTTTTTTCCCTCTGTTGCCAAAACCTTCTGATGACAAAACGGCCTATCACCGAGTCAGATGTTGGTGCTGAAGTGCCTTGAGGGAAAAGGCAGCCATCTCCCAGGACTGTGGTTAGAAGAGAGGGCATCTCCCTCCCTCTTACTCACGGGGCGGAGGGGCCCTGCGGGGATCCAGTCTTGGCAAAGAGGAAAGGAAAGAGGACGCTTTTTTTGTTGCTTTTTTTATCCTCCTGAGCCTCGCTGTCACAGGCAGGTCTGTCCCCTGTTTCCTAGATGGACTTCCTTGGGGAAGAAGCAGCGACCGCAGTGGTAGCAGCGGAAGGCCTGAGCACTGCTAACCACCCGCTGCTTCTGCGAGTCGAGCGACTTCGGGAGATGCCAGTAGGTAACAGCCACTCTCGGTGGCACCTCCGGTATTCTGATTTTACGGAGATTTCAGAATCTTAACACTTGAAAAAAAAAGAGATAGATCAAGGTGAATGTTTTACTGAATAATGAATGAACTGTATAATGTATATAACTTTTGCCTGCTTCATTCATTCATTCATATGTTTAAATAATGTCAAGGAGTGCAGTTTGCTCAGGGACAAACTAAACTGATGTTTCTGTGGGGGGCCTGGGCAGCTCAGTCAGTGAAGCATCCAACTTCAGCTGTCATGATCTCATGGTTTGTGAGTTCGAGCCCTACATCGGGCTATGTGCTGACAGCTCAGAGCCTGAAGCCTGCTTCTGATTCTGTGTCTCCCTCTCTCTCTGCCCCTCCCCTGCTTACACTCTGTCTCTCAAAAAGTAAATAAGCATTAAGAAAAAATTTTTTAACTGATGTTTCCTGGGGCACCTGGGTGGCTCGGTCAGTTGAGTGCCCAACTTTTGATTTCAGCTAAGGTCCTGATACCGGGGTTGACGAGATGGAGCCCAGCGTGGGTTCTGCACTGACCGCGCTGAGCCTGCTTGGGATTCTCAGTCTCCCTCTCTCTCTGCCTCTCCCCCCTCAAAATAAATGAATAAATGTGATGAACTGATGTTTCCTGGGCATAGAATAGTTGAAACAAGGAGAGTTTGAGTGAGAGACAACACTAAAAGATGTAGTTTAAAAGATGGTAACCTTTGGCGATTTTTTTTTTTTTTACCAAACAGGGTATTCAATAACATGTTTCTAAGCCACAGTACACATATGACTTTAAAGTAAAATGGTAACTGCTTTCCTAATCATTAAACTAAGTGTGTGCAGTGAGTATGAAACCACTGTAAACGTTGTTACTGAAAGGGGCACCTGGCTGGCTCAGTCGGAACAGCATGTAATTCTTGATTCATGAGTTTGAGCCCCACATCGGGTGTAGAGATTACTTAAACAAAATACACTTAACAAAAGGAATTAAAAATTGTCGTTGATGGTGTCTCAGTCTGTCCCCAATTTCAGCTTGAAGAGGGATGGCCATAAATTCCTTCTCAATGATTTTGGAGTCCCTCCCCCTTGGGGCTCGGCACTTCTATGTCATTGTTTCTGACACTGGTTGGCTAACTATTCCAGCCTTTGTGTCCTACCCACTCTCCCCCGGGGGTGGGGAGCCTGTTACAAGGCTGGAAGCTTCTGTCTGAGGTTCAGCTCTGCCTGGTTGCCTCAGCAGGTGCATGGCCTTCCTCCCCAGTGCAGGGAATCCCCGGGGCTGCTTGGCCCCAGCACCCCCAGAGTGCTCTGACTAAGCTGTTCGTGTTCAGGAATTAGGGAGGGTCCTGGCAGAGTTGATGGGGAGGCCAAAGGCCCCCGAGCTTCCCTGTGGCACCGTCACTACCTGTCACCACCTGCTTTCGCACAGATAGGAAGGGGATCCAGGGTGCGCTTCCCCATTCTGGGTCTCTGGGCTTATATTTTTTTAAGATTTTAGTTTATTTGTTAAAGTTTATTTATTTTGAGAGAAACAGAGACAGCACAAGTGAAAGAGGGGCACATAGAGAGGGAGAGCTAGAATCCCAAGCAGGCTCTGTGCTGTCAGTGCAGAGCCCTATGCAGGGCTCAAACCCACAAAGCTGTGAGATCATCACCTGAGCCAAAACCAAGAGTCAGACGCTCAACTGACTGAGCCACCCAGGTGCCCCTGAGATCTTATTTTTAAGTAATCTCTACACCCAACCTGGGGCTTGAACCCACAACCCATACGAAGGGTCACATGTTCCACCAACTGAGCCAGCCATGCACCCCTGGGCTTATGTTTTTATTAAAGAAAGAAAGAGAGAGAGAGAGAGAGAGAGAGAGAGAAAGAAAGAAAGAAAGAAAGAAAGAAAGAAAGAAAAGACAAGACACNTCGCGGTTGTGGGGTGCGAGCCCCACGTTGGGCTATGTGCTGACTGCCAGCTCAGAGCCTGGAGCCTATTTCAGAGTCTGTATCTCCCTCTCTCTCTGACCCTCCCCTGCTCACGCTGTCTCTCTCTCTCTCTCCTAGAAATAAATAAAAAAATAAAATAAAAAGATTTTTCCCGGGGCACCTGGGTGGCTCAGTCGGTTGAGCATCTGACTTCTGATTTTGTCTCAGGTCACAATCCCAGGGTCATGGGATTGAGCCCTGCGTTGGGCAGCTATGTGCTGAGTGTGGAGCCTGCTTAGGATTCTCTCTCTCTCCCTCTGCCCTTCTTCCCTGCTTGTGTGTGCTCATGTTCTCTCTCTCTCAAAAAATTAAAAAAAAAACAAAAACAAATACTTTTCCACAAGCATGTAAAGGGGAATCCTAAGGCAGAGAGTTAGGAGAAGGCTTTTTCCAGAGACTTCTCTTTTTAAAAGGAAAGCATCTGACTACAGCAGTTCATTGTAGTTTTAAAGTCTCTGCTGGGGCGCCTGGGTGGTGCTGTTGGCTGAGTGTCTGACTCTTGATCTCCGCTCAGGTCATGATCTCATGGTTCATGAGATCAAGCCCTGCGTTGGGCTCTGTGCTGTCAACACAGAGCCCGCTTGGAATTATGTCTTTCTCCCTCTCCCTCTGCCCTCCTCTCTCTCACTCAAAATAAAAGGATAAATTGAGGCACCTGGGTGGCTCAGTTGGTTAAGCAGCTGACTTCGGCTCAGGTCATGGTCTCACAGTTCATGAGTTTGAGCCCCACGTCGAGCTCTGTGCTGACAGCTCAGAGCCTGGAGCCTGTTTCAGATTCTGTGTCTGTCTTCCCCTCTCTCTGCCCTTCCCTGCTCATTCTCTCTCTCTCTCTCTCTCTCTCAAAAATAAAGAAATATTTTTTAACAAATCTTCAAAGTAAAATTAAAATCTCTGCGCCAAGGCAGCACCAAAGGGTCTTGCCACCTGCAGCGGGTGTGTGTGTTGGGAGGTGGGCTGCTCAGAGGGCAAAAATGAACCAGTCAGTAGATTATCCGGCCACAGATGTTTCTGTTTAATTCCTCTTGTACCCCATCCCCCACCAAATAAAGGGAGGTCATGAGGGCCTGGTCTATAGTAGCGCAGCCGGTTCTGGAGCGAGCGAGGCTGGGGGCCCCCCCGCGGAGGGCAGCCCCGCGCGGGAGGGTCTTGCCCTCCCGCATCAGCGCCGCGGGGGAGCCGCACACTCTGAGCCCCGCTGCATGTTAAGCTGCATTTTAACAACATCCCAGGTGGTTCGAGTGTCATTGGAGAAGCGCCGCTCTATGGGAGAGGGCTGGGGGCGCCGTCATCAGGGCGGCCGCCTACTGCCACGCCCTGCGGGGACCCTTGGAGAAGCCCCTGCTCGGGGTGAGCTGGGGTCAGCCTGCCTGGTGAGCGCAGATGTGGCTCTGCCTCTAGACCAAGCCTGGTGTAAGACGGCCCGACCGCTGCGCACCTGGAAGGGACACTCAGCTCTGCGCATCGGTGAGGCCTCTGTTCTAGTTCATGGTTTCGGCTTCGTGTTGTGTAATCCTGGACTTGCAAGGCTCGAGTGTGGCATAAGTCACCAGGGCTGATGAATTTCTGACTCTGGTGACGCTTTAATTGGAGGCACCCCTCCTCTTTTGTAGGCAAGGTGACTATCTCCTGTTTAAACTGTGCCCTCAAAGACTTGGAGGGAAAATGAGGTTGACCTCCTGGTAATAGCAGCTCTGGTGGCTTCTCTAAATATATCACTGTCCTGGGCAAGCCCACAGCATTCCAATTACCCAAGGCCCCAGGGATGTTGGGATCAATTTTTTTTCTCCCCCCTCCCCCACCACCAAAATAAATATTCCTCTGGCTTTGAGTTGCCACTGCTTTTCTATACAGCAAGTGTTTCCTACACGGGAAGCATTCTGACTGTTCTCACTGCAACCCTATGGGGATGCAGGGTTGTTACTATTACCACTTTCCAGAGGGAAGTCAGAGTCAGAGAGGTAAAGTAACTTTCACAAGGTCACACAGCAAACGAAGCAGTAGCGTAGGGGCCTGAGCCCAGGTCTGTGTGACTCCAAACTAGGGCTCTCTGTCCACCTGGGCTACAGCTGAACTTTCAAAGACACAATTTCTACCATTGATCCAGGTTGTTTACTGTTTTCTGTTGGGTAGAGAAGAAAAGCTGGAATGTTCTTCTGGATGATCTTTGTCATTCTTCTCCTGCTTCTTCTAGACAGGAACCTCCAGGGACTTATACTGGTCCTCACCTCCTCTTCATGAATGACTTCCCCCTGAGGTGTGATTCCTCTGCTCTTCAGTTCCTTGCCGGGAGTTGAGCTGAGGAAGCTTTTCCACCAGGGAGAGTGGCCAGCAGGGTGAGCGCCTATGGCCAAGTGGCCGTTTTGCAGAAGGCCCTCCCAGGGACGGATGCACAGGGCAGCTCCCAGGATGGCCCAGAACGCTGCTCCTCTGACACCGCCAGAGAGGCTGGTGCATTTCTTTGAGAGCTCTGGCCTTGGGAGGGGAACAGATTTGGGTTCAAGTGCTGCTTACTCAGAGCGGTGTGATGACTTTTGTGAGCCCCAGGCACTTTCGCCTTTATGGCTCCCTTTCTCCATGAAAAAGAAAAATCTAGGGGCGCCTGGGTGGCTCAGCCAGTTGGGCATCTGACTTTGACTCAGGTCATGATCTCACGGTTCATAAGTTTGAGCCCTGCATCGGGGTCTGTGCTGACAGCTCAGAGCCTGGAGCCTGCTTCAGATTCTGTGTCTCCCTCTCTCTGCCCCTCCCCTGCTCACGTTCTGTCTCTCACTCTCTCACTCAAAAAAAATGTTTTTAAACATAAAAAAAAGAAAAATGTAAAAATATATCTACTACTATATTGACGTAAAGATAAATACATTAATGTTATACATGAAAACATTTTCTTTACCCTGAAAGTTTATTTTTTCCTTCTGACTTGTAAGTGAAATTAAAACATTTTCATGGGCCCTCTAAAAGTACCGTGGGCCCTGAGCATGGTGCCCACCGCCCTGAGTGGATAAGTCGGCCTTGGGCTTCCTGAGTTCGTGGTGACCTTGAGCAGGCTGTTTGACTTTACTAAGTCTTGGTTTCCTCATCTATAAAATGGGTGTAGCAACAGTGCTTTAGTCCACAGCAAGGAGCTCGCGTAGAGGTTGCCCTATGGCACCTGGCACCCGATTAGTGCTCAGAGGTGCAGGCTGTGGAGGAGCACTGAGTGACTACCCTGCGGAGTGGGCTGCTCCTTGGGCGTTTACTAAAAGGGCACCGTGGGTAAGGGTTTATGCCATCCGCCCTGCTTCCCACTCCTGCATCACCAAGTGTTGGGGCCCAAAGGGTCGGCGGAGGCTGCCCTCCACCCAGACCCACAAAGAGGCTGGATGTGTCCGGGCAGAGCTGGGACAAGAAGCCAGGCTTGGACCCCGGCCCAGAGGCATCGGGCCCCACCCGAGGCTGTCTGTTTAGGGTGCCACCCTCAGCTACACAATTGCTAGCACATCGTCTTGGCTGAGACACGGAGAACACTTTGCCGCAAACCTCCCTCCTGCCGCCCACGATGCCTCCTCGCCCCGCTCGCTCCATTTCCTCACGGCCACGGCTGCACGTGCGCTGCCTCGTGCAGGGCCCAGCGAGGGCCTGGCCTTTAAAGATGGCGCAGGCCCGGGACGGATCCTGGCTCCAGCGCTGAGTCGCTGGGCAGGTCGCTTCATGTCAGCCTCCTCACCCGGGAGAGGGACATAACCATACCTCCTACATCACGGGGCAATTGCAAAGTGACATGAGATGACGCAGGTAAAGCGCTTGCTTGGTGACAGGCGTATGTGGGGAATCCATTATGAGGATGAAAGTAATGGGGAGGAGAAGGCAGGGACACAAAGCTGCCTTCTCTTCCATTCTTTTTAACTGGCTGCTCACGGAAAACCCCCCAAGGGGTCCAAGAGCAAAATGGTAGGCCCCACTATTTGCCAGTAGTGTGACAGCAAGCAAGTACTTCACCTTTCTGTGCCTCAGTTTCCTTACCTGAAAAACAAGATATTCCTAGAGTTTACCTTGAGGGGTTATTCGGAGGGCTAAGTGAGTTAACGCATTTAAGATGCTTACATTGGTACCTGGGATGTTGTGAGGGCTCAGTAGATGTTAGGTGTTTTTTTTTTTTTCTTGGCACACAAGCCACAGATGGCAAAGATGGCTTCAGTCTTCAGGATGAAACTTTCTAGAGCTTACGTGGGGGTTTTCCATGAATGGAAGTTCCCAGTTTCTTCCTCCCCAGAGTGTGAGAGACATGTTCTGTGCCCACAGGAAGATTCATAGCTCAGGGAATATACGGACCCATCCATGGCCTTGTTGCTAAGATTCAGCAGAACCTCCTCAGCCTCAAAAAATGACCATGTTACCAGGGAGGCTGCAGTCCTGAAAATCTCTGGGAAGTACTGTGCAGGTAGCAGGAGGCTCTGCAGGGGTGAACTCCAGGAACTTTGAGGGGAAGGGCGAAGGAAGGGAAGGGATAACAGGTGTTGAGTATCTGCTCCTCGTCAGGCACTGGGTGGCTCTTTGGCTCTGCTCTGGATTTGTGGAGACAGCCCTGTGTGAAGCGAGTGGCCCAGGAGACTGTCAGCCAGGCCCTCTGGCTTTAGCACTTGCCACGTCTTCCCTGTGGGTAGTGCCCTCAGGCTTGGAGCCAAAGCTCCTGTCTCCCAAGGGCACCAAAATCAGACCCTGAGCCTGCTGACGCTAGACTGACCAGCCACAGCTGCTCTCGGTTCCACTTCCTTCCAGGCTTTCTCTCCCGGAATCCCTTCCTTCCGACGTGGGCCCCAAATGAGAGGTGACGCTGCGGGTGCTCTCTGGGTAGTGCTTTCCTGAAGACGCTTCAGTTACCCAGTCCTTATTGGCTGCCACCATAAAATATTAATACCTAACTGAGCGTGTGAGCTCCGGAGCCTTCCAGACACAGGGTCTGGTTTCACAGCCCCCAGGCAGCAGCTGCAGGCGGGGTCAGCAGGGAGCCCCGGCCCCGGCGCCTCAGTGGGCCACTGTGAGGGGCAGCCCCGGCCTGGCACTCCCGCTCAGAAGCCACATTCTCAAAATCTGAGGTCAAGGAGTAGAACGACAACCGTGAGAGGTATGTACCCTGGTGGATGGAGCATGATAAAGAATTTGACTTCTGGAATCTGAACTGAACTGTGCTAGCTGTCTCTGTGACTGTGACTCTGTGACACAACACACCAGTTGCTTCCTGTTTAATGACCGAATCAAAGTGCGTGCACATACACACAGACACACACACACACACACACAGGTGGTGGTCAGATGCAATTTTCTTACATGTATTCTTTTCCCCTATCCCAAGATTATTTCTCCTTCTTCTTCTCCTCCTCCTCCTTCTTCTTCTTCTTCTTTTAGTTTATTCATTTTTTGAGAGAGAGAGAGAGAGAGAATCCCAAATCCCAATAAGGCTTTGTGCTGTCAGTGCAGAGCCTGATGCTGGGCTCGAACTCACAAACTGCGAGATCATGACCTGAGCCTAAATCAAGCGTTGGATGCTCAACCAACTCACTAAGCCGCCCAGGCGCCCCTTCCTTCCTCTACCAAGACTTCTTAATGTGGAGTCTGTGAACTTCCCTCCAGAAATTCAGTGCAAAAAAGTTGCATAGATTTTTTTCTGGAGAGAGGAGTCTTCTTTTTCATCAGATTCTCCAAGGGGTTGCAGGTTTCTACTTCAAATTTTAAAATGTGAGCGGTTCCGCTTTTAGGAATACCTACAACTACTTGTAAGTGAGAGCAAAGATCCAGCCAGGGGGACATTGCTTTCGGAAGCATTGTAATCTAAAAGATTAGAAATAGCTCAATTATCCGTCAACAGAGACCGGTTAAATCAACTGGGTCCTTTCACCCTTTGAAAGATACACAGCCCTTAGAAGGCAAGTCTCTGGCAATGTGGACGGCTCTCCCAAGACCATTAAGTAAGAAAAGCAAAGTATGCGTGCTTTTTTTTTTTCTGCACACAGAGCGATATGGGTGCTGTGCTAACATTTGTGGAGAATGGGCGTTTCTTCGTGTGGGCTTGTGTATGGGGACTCTCTCTGGCAAGGATCTGCCAGCTACTGGTTGCCATGATGGTCTCAGAGGCAACAGATGGGGGAACAGAGGTCAGGGGTGAGGGGGACTCTTGCTTTCCACCAGAATTTGTACTGTTTGAACTTGCGTGGCCTTAAAGCAGTCAAACAAGAAAACAGCCCCACAGGGCGACATGCCAGCCCGCGTGCAAAAGAGCCTGAGCAGAGAGAGGCATGTGAATGGCGGGATCGAGGCCGGACAGGGGGCAGCTAATTTGGGTGGGCAGCTGCTTGCTCCTCTACATCCAGAAGGCGGCCGAGGTCAAAGCCTGATTCACAGCTGGCTCCGCAGTGGCGTCTTCCATGCACGGTGTTTAACAGCCTGCTGCACGCACGCTCTATCCTTGTCATAATCACAGCACGGCTTTCATGGATGGCGCTCAAAGCTGATGTGCAAACCTCGCTCACCCGCCCCGGAGCCCTTCGAGGCTGGGAGGCCAGGACACAGACACTCAGTATCTGTCGGGGAAGGACAGAGGGAGGGGGTGGTGCAGTGATTCTTGAGGACTGACGCTGGTGCCTTTGCCCCAACTCACTCGGGGAGGTCCCTGGAGGTCATCTGCGTGGCAGAGCAGTCTGGGATTGCCCACAGGGCTGGCCCCAGGTTGTCATCAGCCTGCCAGGCAGGCTGGGCTGGGGTGAATGTGGCTGTAGGCCACATTCCTCAGCTGTGAAGTGCCCTGTTGATGGGGCCAGAGCTCTGGCTCCTGACACCCATCCATCCTTCACACGGTTGGGTTCCAGTTGGTCACAGTGACAGCTGAGTAGGCTTCAGATGCAGGTTAACTATTTGCCTGAGGCTGAGTGAAGGCCTGGTCAGGAGGCGTCGGTGGGGCAGGGCTGGCCTCACCATACGCTTCAGTTTACTCTTGGGGCCTCAGTTGTGACCCAGGCAAAGGGAGACTTGGCCACTTTGAAATCTTGTTGTGAGGCGGAACCTTATTTTGCCGATGTGTCTCTGGCCCGGCTCTTGCTGGGTGAGATGAGACTTCAGGCCTGCCTTCTGTTCACTCACAGCCACCGTGCCCCGCAGGGCCCCCGCTTCGGCAGGGAGGCTCCCTGAACCCACAGAGGCTCATCATGTGCCCACAGTATTCCCCCACAAGGCTGGCCCGGAAATAGGGTGACACCCACCTCCCCCATGCCATCGCAGTTCACACAGGACTGAGGGATTTCCCAGGATGCAAGGCTGCCTCCCCAGAAGGCTGCCACCAGAGAAACATGCGCTCCTCTGACAGGGGCGATGCCAGAGCTCTACATCCTCCCAAGGGCAAGGCCATGCCTTTCCTCTTCACTCCCTTTCATAAGTACAGATTTTACAGAAAAGTTGCAAAAATAATACAAACAATTTTGAGATAATATCCACCTGGATCCCACAAGTGTTAACATTTTATATTTGCTTTATCTTTTCTCCCTGTCTCTGAAATTTAAAGATTTTGTTTTATGTTTGTTTATTTTTGAGAGAGAGAGAGAAAGCCAGGGAGAGGCAGAGAGGGAGCGAGACAGAGGATGCAAAATGGGCTCTGTGCCGACAGCTGAGAGCCCGATGAAGGCTCAAACCCATGAACTATGAGATCCTGACCTGAGCTGAAGTTGGACGCTTAACCGACTGAGCCACCCAGGTGCCCTCTCTGTCTCTGAAATTTACGAGTTAAGTTGCAGACATGATACTTTGGTATATATTTCCTAAAAGCCAGAAATTGTCTTTTGTAACCACTGTGTGATGATCACAGCCAGCCAATTAATGCTGAGTTAATTCTACTATCTAATCTACAGCCCATATTGGGACTTTGTCAGTTGTCCCCATAATGCCTTTTATGGCAAAAGGAAATCAAGCTGGGGTCTGGCCTTCAGCTGCCATGTCCCTCAGTCTCCTTTGACTAGAATGACTCCTGGGGCCCCTGGGTGACTCAGTCAGTTAAGCATCCACCTCTTGATTTCTGCTCTGGTCATAATCTCATGGTTCATGAGATTGAGCCCCACTTGGGATTCTCTCCTTCCCTCCCTCTCCCTCTGCCCCTCCCGTTTGTGCACTCTCTCACACTCTCTCTCAAAAATAAACAAACTTTAAAACAGAATAAAATAAAAAAATTTTAATATTAAAAAAAAGAATAGTTTCTGAATTTTTCTTTATTTCATGACATTGACATTTTTGAGGAGGATAGGCCAGTTGCTTTGTAAGAATGAAGGATCCTCTAGCAATGCCTGGCATATAATTGGCTCCTGGTAAGTGCTACCTTGTATTGAGCACCTACTGTGTACCAGGCTCTTCACACACATTATGTCATTCATCTCTGACACTGGTTCAAAGACCAGTGATAGGAGTATCCCCATTTTGCACATGAGGAAAAGGGCTCGTGGAGGTTTAGGGGTTTGCATGAGGTCATTCGACCAGATGGGCCCAGATTTTAGCCCCAGAGCCCACTTTCCTAACCACTGGGCCACTGTGCCCTGGGGGAATTTTCTCGGTCTTTATTTGCTTCTGGAGCAATGAGGTCAGCAAATTATTGTTAGATCCCCAGCCATCCCCTATGTGGAACCCTCCCCCAAGCACCTATAGAGGTAAGAAGGCTGACCCTTGTACTTCCCCTGGGCCTATAGGATGCAAGGTTGCAATTAGCTTTAGGAGCCTTGGAGAGATTGCACGCAAATGAGTGCAGAGGATTATGGGATGAAAGTTCACCTCTGAGGCTAAACACCCCTGTCTCCTCCTCCAAGTCCTTGTTATGGGCTGGAGGAGGACGTGGACTAAGGAACCCTCCCTGGTCAGGTCTCTGTGTCCATGGCCATAGCTGTGGCTATGGCCCCCCTTCCTGCCACTGCCTCTGCTCAGAGCTGCAGCCTGAGGCAGACCATCCTCTCAAAGGGTCTGGTCACTCTCCTCCAGGAAGTCCTCCTGGCAGCCCCAGGCAGCCTTTACCCTATCCCCATCCCTGCTTCCACCGTCCCTCCCCCCGCCCCCAGAGCAGCTCTCCTCACTGGTGGCCCCGATAGGTGTTTGATACTCGAGCGGATGAATGAGTGAAAGTGTGCAGGATGCCTTGGGACTGACTGTGTGTTTGTCACCCTAACAAGTAACCTTACCAGACTCTTCATGATCTCAGCTGCCCGCTGATCGGCCACCAGGTCTGGTCTGCACGGCCATTGAGAAAACAGCCTCCTCTCTGCCTGTTTCTGCCCTTGTTTGTGGCCAGGCGGGCCCTCGTGGCTCACCACTCCTCACTTCTCCCCAATTTCCCCAGCAGCTTCCACTCAGGCCTTGGCCTCATGGGCCGCTCACGGCCCTTCTCAGCTGCTGGCCTGGTCCTTTCCTGGGCTTTCTTTGGGTGATCCATCTGTGATTCCATAGTTCTCTTGGATTCATTCATTTATTCATTCAACAAATGCCCACTGAGCACCTGCTATTGTGGGAGGCACTGTGCTAGGTACTGGGAGCAGCAGGGGACAGCCAAAGTCCTTACCTCCTTGGGAGAAAGACAATTAAGGAACAGACAATAAATAAACAGGACAACTACAGGTTAGGGGAAGCGCTATGAAGGAAAGACAATCGGAGAGGGAGGGATTAGATAGACAATAACTGGGGACCATCGATACTGGATTGGTGGCCAGGGAAGGCACCCTGAGGAGGGCACAGTGGAGCTGAGGTTCTGAGGATGAAGAGTTAGCATGCACAAAGTTGGTGGAATGGCATTCTAGGCAGAGGGGACAGTAGGTGCAAAGGCCCGGTGGCATGCTTGGGGAACAAGAAGGAAGCCTAAACAGCAAGAACTGAGTTGAACTGAAGGAGGTCATTGGAGCCGGCCCTGCAGGCCTTGTTGACCACAGAAAGGAGTTGGATTCTGTTGTGTGCAACATGGGAAGCCACTGGGGCTTTTAAGGTCAGAAGGTGGGGTGGTCTGCTTTCCGTGGTAGGACCTCTCTGGCTGTCGTGGTGGATGAGAGGAGAGGTCCTCCAGGGTCCTGCCTTCCTGCATGCACCACGTTGTGTCCCTTCCCTTCCCCACCCTTGCCCTGCATGGCCCAGAGCACACTCGCTCCCCTGGCCGCTGGTCCGCAGGCTGTCCTCTCTCTCTCTAATCCTCCTCCAGTCCCCCCACCATCCTGTGAATGCTCTAAGGTCTCCCCCATCAGTGGTCACACTCACAGCCCTGGACCGTCCCTGAGCACACTTCCTGCAGAGATCAAGACTGGGGTTCTGGACTCAGAGGCCTGGGACCAAGGCCTGGATCGGCTGCTCACTGGCAGAGTGAGCATCCTCAGGGCCTCAGTCTCCTCCTCTGGGAAGGTGGGGGAATCAGCAGAGCCCAACTCGTGGGGCATTTGTGAGGGTGCAGAAAGCACCGCCCTGGGCCTGGAGCCGCGCCCAGCCTGGGCCAGCAGCGGGCTGTGTCTGTGCCATGACCCCTCTCGCCTGGGGGCTGCCAGGCCCCACGGCTCACCTGCAGGCTGTGAGCTCCTTCTGCCGTCTTGCCCTGGTTTTCCTCTGCTTGGTGACCGCTCGAACAGCTGGCCTTGCTGTTGGCAGAGAGCGGTCTGGGACGAGGCGCTGAAACCTGAGAAGGTGAATTTAAGCCGCAGATTTACAATACCTTTTATGGGCCTGGTAAGCGTAGCTGAAGTAAACACAGCATGGGCATCGACCGCACTCGGCAAGCAGCCTTGACTGGCTCGGCAAAGCCTTGGAATGTTCCCCTGAGAGCCCCGTGTAGACCCTACATAGCGGAGTGTGCTGGGCCTGGGGTCAGGAGATCTGCCACTCTTTAGCCATGTGACCTCCATCAAGTTAACTAGTGGAGCTTTCATTTCCTTTGTACCCTGTAAGCCAGCCTTCAAGACTTGGTGAGAAGGAAACATGATGATGGCTGGGAGCTTTGTGGCCGCTGAACCACTGGGCCCCTGTGAGGAGATGGTGACGAGGGTGATGTCTGGCCCAATGTAGTGTGAGTTGTAGAATAGAGAGACTGGCTTCCAGTCCTGGCTGTGTGACCTTGGGCAAGTTGCTTAACGTCTCTGAGCCTCAATTTTATTACTTGTAAGATGGGGTTGTTGGGAGAATCACAGGAGATATACCGGGTTGGATAGTGTCTCCTACAAATTCATGTCTGCTTGGAACCTGGGGATGTGACCTTATTTACAAATAGGGTCTCTCTGTGGAGGTTATCAAGTTAAGATGAGGTCATACTAGATTAGAACGAGCCCTAATCCAATATGACTGGTGTCTTTTATAAGAAAAGGGAAATTTGGACAAAGATACGGACACACAAAGAGGAGAACACCATGGAGACCCAGGTCATGGTGATTTGTTACAGCAGTCACCAGAAATCCACATACGCGATAATCCCGGAAAAGCGTTCAGTGCGCTACCTGGCATAGGGGCAATGTGTTATTGCTATCATTTTTATCGTCTCTGTAGTAATGGTTCAAGGTGGGTTCTGTGATGGCTACAGACTTGGGTGGGGGAGAACCCTGCCACCCCTCTGCCCTCCAGCCTTGGCAGGGTGAGGGTGGGGGGGGGGGTTGTCCAGGCCATGGTCCCCAAGAGCCCTTGCCTGGATGTGGTGGCTGCCCGTGGGGATGGCGGCTGGCTCCCGTGAACCTTGGGGGTTATGCTGAGGTTTGGAGGTGGGTCTCCATGAACCCTTGTTGTGGGAGGGGTGGTGGCTGCCCTGTGGCCATGGCCTCCCGGAAGCCGCCTGGTGTGGCAAGAGCCCAGGTCTGGTTTGTGGAGCCCATCTTGGCAGATGCCTCATAAACCCGTCTGGCAACAGCATTCCTCCGACAGCCTGAGCAGCCGGCTGCCACTCCACGGCCCCTTGTGGTTTTGTAACGCGTAGACGGGGAATGTCAGCTGTGACTCACTGAGCCGAGTTTCCCCTGTGCAGGCAAGAGCCCTTGCCTTCTGCCCAGCTTCTGTTCAGTGGCAGAAGGGAGGTCTTCTGAGGCCTCCTTCTGGAGGAGGACCCCTCCTTCCCTGGGGCTCTGCCATGGCCGCTGGCTCTGGGGCAAGGAGAGTCGGGGTTTGGGTTTCAGGTAAGAGTGGGCAGTGGAGAGAGGTGGCCTGGATGCCTGGTTCTGGCACTTTCTCAGAGCTGGCCACTTTATCTTTTAGGGCCTCGGTTTTCTGTAAATGCGGACGCTTTGAGGACATGAGGAGCTATTGGAAGTGGCAGGCCCCCTCCCTCCCCTCTGCCCAACAGCACCAGGCACGTTTATGAATGACTATTAGTAGCAGGTCAAATGGCTGGTGACAGAGTTTGACCACATCCTTCCGGTCTGTGTCAAATAATTTACATCAGGGCCTAGGGAGCCTCAGGGGAAAAAGGCACGGGACTCCCAACTACCGCACGTGAAGTTCGAGGATGTAAAACCAGCCTGCTGGGCAGAGGCAGCCCGGCTGAGTCTATCACATGGACGCAGGGGCCCCGGAGCAGAGCTCACCACTGGGCACAGGCTTAATCTGGGTGCCAAGCACTGCCCGTGTGCCTAGGCGGGGAAGTGGCAAAGAAAGGGGTGTGGGGGTTTTGGGGGTGTTCCTGGTAAGCCAGAACATTGTGATACTATGAACCCAGGCGGCCCTGCAGTGGGACAAGCCAGGCCATTGCAGAGTTGACACAGCAGATGATTCTCCCCTCTTCCCTGCCACGAACGAGTGGTTCTCAGGAGTGTGTACCTCACTTCCACTTTTGGAGCCAGTGTTTCCATCGTCATGGGCAGCACCCACGGGGGGGCGGCTCCAGCTTCCGTGGTGGGGGGCTTCGGATACTCAGATTGAACAGTCAGGCCAGGACCACTGCTGCCCTTCCAGCAAACATTCTTGCAGAGTAACCCCTAGGGCTTCTGAGAAATGGGGGGGGGGTCCTAGAATTCACTGGGGTGTTTAGAGCTTGGAGCACGAAGGCACAGGGCATTCTGTGAGCAGGCAAGACCAACGCTGAAGCTATTTTAGTTACAAATGTGTGCAGAATTCTGCCCCCAGTCAGCCTCCTAGGCCCTCAGAGCCTCAGTCACCGTCTACACAGGAGGCCCGTTCACCGCCGGGCTCTGAACACCGCAGGCAGGTTTGGACAGAGCCTGTTTCCGTCTGTAAAGGCAGGGTTGATGGCAGAAGTGAAAGCAGCCACCCAGCCCAGGTCCCCAGCCTCAACCATCAGCTGGCGTCAGCCTCCAAAGACGGTATGGCTCCAGCCAGGACAGGGCTGGGCTGAGCACTCCGGGCCGTTTGCAGGGCGCTGTTTCCGCTGGAACTCTTTTCTGTTCAAGTCCCCTCCCATTTTCACCACACTTGAACTTAAGGAACAGGATTTGAGTATCTGTTTCATGTTACGCTTCGTGACAAAGAATGGCAAGAATGTCAGTAGTGGTAATCCCTACGAGAGTGATGCTTTCTGCGTCTGTAAAATGAGGTGATAGTTAGTACCTACCTCCTAACATGCTGTGAGGATTAAATGAGACCATGTACATAAAGTGCTTAGCACATAATGCCCAGAACATAATTAGTGCTTAATACAGCATAATATTCATTATTATTATGGCTGCCATTTATGAGGACAACGTGGCTCAGAGACATCAAACGTCTTATTAAGGCCACACAGCATGGGAGCTCCGAGTCTAAGGGAGAATACTGATAAGTCCCCCACAAGCTCCCACCCAGTGCACTAAGGGAGTTAAAGGAAGGTTCGGTGATCCTGGGGGAATTCTGACTGGGTAGTATCAGGAAGGCCCCATGGAGGAGGTGGTATTTCCACTGGGCTTCCAAAGGAGAATGGGCTGTCATCATGGAGGTACAAAGGTGAAAGGCGTAGCCACAATGGGAAACTCAAGGAGCAGAGAGAGGTGCCTTGGGGGGATCGAGGAGAAAGAAGGCTGAGCAGGTCAATTGCACTACATGGTAAGGAGCCTTGAATACGTGCTGGGAATTGACACCAGAGACCGGGACCCCACTGACAGTACCCTTGAGAGGCAGTGTGGTGCGGTGGTTCAAGACCTGGACTCTGGAGCCAGCCTGCTTGGGGTCAAATCTACAGAGCGGGGCCAATAGCAAGTGCACCCCTTAGTAGGAAGAAGGCAAGGACCCTCGGCCCAGTGCTGGGTGTATTCCCTCAGCCTCTCCCAGCCCGAATGCCAGGCACGGCCTGGCTTTCACGTCAAGGGAGCATTCAGCTCTCCTCCCTGTGACAAGCACACTGCAGAGCACTGAGCCCGTCCGGGTGAGAGGTGCCCAGCTGCCATGAGCTGCTGGCCACAAGCATGAGGCCGAGCTGGAGGTTTGCTTCAGAGCCGAGCAAGATCCTAATTATTGACAAACAGGCGCTTGGCAGGCATGCGGGTTTCACCTAAAGGCCAAGACACTCAGAAGATGATTATAGCCTTCAAGATGTAGCTTCTTCTGCTCCATGAGGCCCCAAGGCTGTGCCTCCCAAACCCTCTGGGCATCTCCTTTTTCAACAGTAAGCTGCCCTAACAACAGGCATGGCTTGAGCTCCTACCTCTTAATGGCCAATTTTGCCCTCATTTTGGGTCCCCTGCACCGGCGCACCTGGCTCAGGGTCAAGTCCAGGCTGCCATTGCCTCTGGGACAGCTGCATCTGACTGCGTTTGCCAGTGCTGCCAAGCAGGAGACAGCTGGACCAGTTGCAGGGCGGGGGGGCGGGAGCGCAGGTATTTCCTGTGCTCACTTGCTGGTGCGCCGCATTGTTTCCAAGCAACCGAGAGAGAGCCCCTGGCCGGCCCATGCTTCGCAGCCAGGGCCTGGGTCTGGGCCCTCCCGATCTGAGCAGCACCGTGCCCCGGCTCAGGGCCGCCTCCTGGACACCTCCCTCTGCTTTGGCCTTCATCCATTTTCTTGGCATCCGCACTCCACTTCCCCAGTTCCTCCAGCTCTGCACCTGCTCTTTGATTCATGGGTCCTTCCACCTTCAAGGAGACCAGGAGCTCCTGACACTTCCGGTCAGAACGTGGAGCCATCTCCTGCCACTTGGGTGCCTTCCTCACAGACACCCTCCCTAGGCTCTGGAGCGTGGGTGCTTGGAGGAGGGAGAACCGGGGAAGGGCTGGCTGCTGAGGGTCCAACTCCCAGGAGGCAAATCCCAAAGGCAGAGCTCTGGCCCAACCTCTATGCGGGTCTCCTCGCTCCCTCCCGCCCTCCTCTTTCCCTTCCTTCCTTCCTACTTTCCTTTCTTCCTCCCTGTCTTCAGCAGCTTTATTGGGATATAATTAACATACCATAACATTCACCCATTTAAAGTGCACGGTGCAATGGTTTTCACATATTTGCAGGGTTGTGCAACTATCACCACAATCTGATTACGGAACATTTCATCACCCCCGAAAGGAACCCCATTAGCAGTCACTCCCCATCCCCACCCCTGCCCCCAACCACTAATCTCCTTACTCTTGCTGGCGCTTATTTGTGAAGTGACTTGTGAACAGTGAAGGCAGAACCCCAGGCTGGAATGACCCCTCCCTTGACCTAGGCCTTCTGCAGGCAGAATCTCGGAGTCATCCCTGCCACTTTGCTCACTCCCTCCTTTGTGGCAGCATGCTGGGAAGGTCACTAGCCCACTCTTCCCATTTACCCAGGGAGGGACGTGAGACCCAGAGCAGGGGAGGAAATCTGCCCGAGGTCCCGCAGTGGCTGGAACAAGGCCTCCTGCCCCAGAGCACCTGACTTTTCTGGTGCCCAAAGCCATCTTCCCACAGCTGCCCTCTACTCATGCACAGGCCTCCCTGTAGCCATTCTTAAAAACATAGTACCTCAGTTTCTCCATCTGTAAGATGGGATGATAACGTTGCCCATGTTGTTGAGAGGATTAAATGAAACCAAAAACAATCCTTTGTGTAAAGAGTTTAGCCCAGTGCATGGCACTGTTAAAAAACAAAATTCAGGGCACCTGCATAGCTCAGTCAGTTAAGCATCTGACTTGGGCTTAATCTTGATCTTGCAGCTCGTGGGTTTGAGGCCCTGTCGGGCTCTGCGCTGACAGTGCAGAGCCTGTTTGAGATTCTCTTTCTGTCCCTCCCTTGCTCTCGCTTTCTCTCAAAATAAATATTAAATATTTATATACATTTTAATATAAATATAATTTATAGAAATATTAAATATTTTTAAACATATAAATAAAACCACAAATTCATCTGAATAAATTTAGAGATCAAACAGGCTTTATTTAGTGATTGGTGAATCGGGTAGCATCCTATCTAGCAAATCGAAAGGAACTGTTGAATTACAGACAAGAAGGCTTTTAAAGGCAGAGAGGGAATAAGGAAAGAAGAAATTAATTAGCAAAGCATGCAGTTTTAGGCAAGGTCACCTTTCTAAGGTGTACAGGAGGGGTCTATCAGTAAATCTAGTGCTAATCAGCAAATTCCTATATTGACAGGTTAAAGATTACATTCCTGGGGGTGGGGGAGTGGAAACGGTAGTCAGATCAAGTTTAAGTCCTGGTGTACTGATACAGAGCCTCTGACATGAGTGACTACATTCGGGCCTGCGGTTTTCATGGTCAAAACACATAGCTGTCTCTCAGCAAAGGCAAACCAAATCAATTTAGATTAAATTCCCACTGTGGCCTTCCAGGCCCAGTGTGCATTAGTTCGGGCTGTTTGGGATGGGTGGCGTTTCTCTCTCCCGCCTCCCCCCATCCCCACCCCCAAGATGACGGATGAAAGTCACTGAAACTAGCCAGCTCCTAGTCACTTCTTCCCCGTCACCTCGAAGCTGGTGATGTCGGCAGGGCAGGCTGAAGGTTGAGACTTGCCGTGATGACTAAGAATCCAGAGCCGTGGGAGTCTGGTTAATCAGCAGCGTCAAAACTTCCTGTGGCTGTTTGCAAACAAGGGCCACCCCCAGGGAGGACCAGAGTCAGGTGCGGGGGGGGTGGGGTGGGTGGGCAGGCCTCGGGGCTGCGCAGAACCTGGGCGAGCCTTGCGGGCAGTGCCAGGAGACAGTCTGGGTGGTCCAGAGCTGTGGCTGCAGAACACATGGCTTGCTGTACCTGGAGGCCGCTCTGTGTCCCCCCTCCTGCCCCACCAGGACTGGAAAGCCGAATGCAGATCCCAGAGCCTCTTGAGGGATTCTCTTTCCAAGAGTGAGTTACTCTAAGAAGCCACAGTGAAGTGCCTGGCTGGTGTCAGAGCAGAGATAACCCTAGTAACACTAAGGGTCACCTGAAGGGAATCTCCCAGGGTTGTGGGATGTCTCAGGACCCACCTGGGCAGGCAGGGAGAGGGTGCTCTGACTCAGTGCTCCCAGCCCCACCCGGCCCAGCCCAGACGGAGACACCGACAAACAAACCAGACACTCCTCCCTCTTGACAGCCATCATTCAGACATCTTTTTATACGCCTCGTGCCGCACAGGGGAACCAGCCGGGGCCGGAATTTCAGATCCATGAGGAAAACTGCAAATTAGCGTAAGAAGTAGTTCTCGTCAAAATTGCTACCGACGAGAGCGTAAAGTGTAAATTTGGTACAGCCCCTTCTGATGGCAATCTGGCAACATGTTTAGAATGTGTAAAAAAAATGCTCAGACTCTTTATTCAGAAAGCATTTATGAAATTAACAACACCCCCTCCCCCTGGGAACGAACAGGCTGCGTGTGGGGAGATGTCAGTAGCAAGGCTGTTGATACAAGTGGACATTTGGCAGCTACTCACATATCTGACCTCACAGGATGGTCAGCTCAGTGGGGGCACAGACATTCAGGGAATATTATGCAGTTATTTAAAATGATTATTCTTTCCAGGTGCCTGGCTGGCTCAATCGGTAGAGCATGTGACTCTTGATCTTGGGGTGGGGAGTTTGAGCCCCACATTGGGTGCAGAGATTCCTTTTAAAAAAGAAAGAAAGAAAAAAGAAAAAGATTATTCTTTCCAGTCTGAGTGCTGGGTGTGTCCCCAGACACTAGGATCCCAAAGCTGAATGGGATCTGGCTTTATCCTCAGTCTGGGGCATGTTGTTCAGAAAAGAGCAGGACATAGTAGAAACAAGTAACTCGGGAAATGCTTATTATACGACTTTAAGTGAGGAAAGGCAAAGTAGAAAATTGTATTCACGCTCTGCCTCCCACTATACGCAAGCTAGTGTTTGTGGATTACCGCCCGCGTGCGAGATGCTGGGCTCATGTTCACTCCTCACTACAATCCACGGGGTTAGGTATCACGGCTACTCCCATTGTCACAGGAAGAAACTGAGGCACAGAAGAAGTGATTGAGCCAGGGTTCAAACCTAGGACCACCCGACCCCTAAACCCAGTTTCAACCATTGTCCTACATTGTCTCCTCTTAATCGAGAAATAATGTTTGCTCAAGGTCAAATACTGAAAAGAAAATCTGGGCCAATAACGATAAGGGTGGTGGGATCTGGGTTTGTTTGTTTTTTCTTTTCTTCCTCTCTTGGTCTCTACCACATTTGTGCAGGGAAAAAAAAATGAAAAAAATGCCAGCCACCTAGAATTTGCAGCAGATGGGTAGAAATGAATGGAGAAGCTGAAAAAAAGTGGGAACGATGTTAATAATGCATGCCTTGGCTTCAAATAAGGAGATAGAATGATTTAGGAGCAAGAAGCGAAGCGTGGTCGGGGGTGGGGGGGAGCGTTTGGGTGAAGAAGCCCAGGCGGCTTCTGGAGGCTTCTGGATCGGCAGGCAGGTTGCGCTGACTCAGGGAGGAGGGGCAGGGGCAGGGCTCATCTCTCATGGCCTTTCTTGCTAAATCTTTTTATTACCTGGTGCATGAGAACATATCTTCTCAGTGTTTGCATTCCTCTCATTTTTTAGACTACAGGAAATGATAACGGAAAAAAAAACCCCTCTGTTTGCTTATCACCCTGGAGTGCCAGGAGAGGTATCTGCCAAATTCTTTCTCAGGTCAGGAAGAGGTTTCAGGTTACCCTCACCTGAGAGCCCAGGGAGGCACGGCTGGGTCCAATCTCCCTGGCAAATGCAGAAAGGTAGTCACTGTCTAGACATTCTGAGGGAAGGTGGTTTTATTGAGGGGAGAGTTGCTTGGTTCCCTGCAGAGACCTTTGTAAATAGGAGAACTGTTTTCCCTGTTAATATAGCTTTTAGAAAGAAGGCACCCTTGGTCAGGAGTTGGGGGCGGTGCACAGAGGGAGCTGGAAGGGAGAGGAGAGAGAGTACCAATTGTTCAAGTGGCTATTGAGCACCTAGTGCCTAGAGTTTAGTGTGTAACAGATGAGAACGACAGGAATTTACAGACCAGCCAAGGGTTGTGCAAGACCCCACCCCTTCATGTCCACTGAGGAGCGTGGCTTCCTGAAAGCCGGCAGGTGTGAGCCAAGAACCAGTGCCCCCTCCCCCCCATCCCCCAATATGCTCAGAGGTTAAGCTACAAAGTCCTGCAGCTGGGAGTCAAGTTCATGCTTGCAGGGCTGGCTCCAGAACCCAGCCTCTTCCTCCATGGGATCTTCCCCAGCTCTTTCCGCGCTGTCCATAACGAACTATTTCAGGAGCGCTGGAACACGTGGATTCAAAACAGTGGCTAATTGAGTCAGGATTACTTAAATATTTGACTCCTAACTCTAGAATGTTGCTCTCCAACTTCAAGAAACTGTTACCCAGAATCGTGCAAGGATATATACTTTTCACAAGCGCAGGGTGCTCCTTATTGACCACATTGAAGTAATTGTTTAAGGATTGATCTATCTCCTTTTGATAAGAATTATCATTAACTTACACAAGAAGAAAGCCTGTTTGCATATGCTTTAATGTACCTGTTCTTCCCCTCTGAATTACATGTTATCTATTTATGTAGTCAATGAAAACACGTGATACCAGGCTCTACTGTAGGGGTTTTCCTTGGATCAAGTCAGGAAAGGGCCTTGCCCTCCAAGAGCAATGTAGACCAAAGAGGCCATTATAATCCAGTGTCGTGGTGTGGTGGGGGGATGGGCAGTCGGGAGATAGAGTTCCTGCGAGGGTCAAAGAGCATGTCCTCTAAGCTTTAAGGACTTGAATAAGCAGAAGTCAGCCAGGTGGGAGTAGGGGGAAAGGAGAGAGGCCCTCGGAGCAGAACAGCATTGCAAAGGCCTGGAGGTGATTGAATCTCAAGGCCAATCATTAAAATTGGAGAATCATGTAAATCTTACGTGGGCTTTACTCTAGGTTGCTGTGAGAACCAGATCAAATCCAATCCATGCTATTCTCCCCTCTTTACTTCCCTCTGGATGGTAGAACTCTGTGCCCGTGGCTACCTCTCAGACAGAGACCTGAGAGAGGAGTTTCAGCCTCTTTGAACACAGAGATGGTGCTGGTGTCCCCTGGCTGGAGGACAGGGTGGATATGAATGTGGTTTCTGCTCCATTCTGCTCACTGCGTCTTGTGTGGCCCTTCCTATATTTCTATATTTCTGTCAGAAGGTGGGCAGAAGGTCAAGGCCAAAGGCTGAACCGAAGAGTCCTGACTCCTGGGTTCAGGACTTCGGCATTGGGATGGCCAGGTTTCTGGCAAATCTCTACCTTCCCTGTGGCCAGGAGAGAGTTTGCGGCCTGCACATCAAACCATCAGCGAAGTTTCTGGAATAGAAATGACCTTGAAGCCATTGGTATCTAGTTCCTGGTGACATTTTATATTTTAAACTAAATTCCAACAATCATAAAGCAATTTCCTTTTACGTTTCAAGTCAGAATTTTGTGAGAACTCCAAAAATGTCTCCATCTAATACCTCAATTTTCTTTTCTTCCTTGGTGCTTTGATCTCCACAAACTCTTGTATCTGATATCTGAAACTCATTACATATGACCGTATTGTTGTGTGTACTATGTATACACACACTATTAGGCTCATATCTCAGCTCTATTACACACTGGGTTTGTGAATGAACTATCGGAGCCTCAGTTTCCTCACCTGAAAACTGGGGATACAGTGGTATCCACCTCCTAGGGTGTTCAGGGTTAAGTGGGATCTTGTTTATAAAGAGCTTAGCCCGGTGCCTGGCACAGTGTTAGCTTTGGATAAATGGTAGCTATTATGTGCATACAAAAAAAAAAAAAAGACTACTAAAATGTTGGCAGCGTTTATCTCTAGGGGGTGGGATTATGGTTACAATGAACACTTATTACTTTTGCAATCAGAGAAAACGAACAATAAATGTTATTATTAATTTTAAAGTCTCTCTTTGGCTTTGTTGGAAGGAACCTGCAGTTAATGTCACCAGCCTGCAAGTTAGACAAGGCCTCCAGTTCCATATGAGGACTTTAAATAACATAGACTGTAGCAATGGGAGATGTTTGGGCAGGATTCTAGAGAAATTCTGCCCTCATCCAACCTTACCCGTCCCCCTGACCACTCTTGTCTGGAGAGCAGGCAAGGGGGTTCAGAGAAGGTAACTCTCCAATTACAGCCTTCTCTCCTATTGGGAGGTTATCTGGGGTTCTTAGTTGGAAATCTGTAACTCTCTGAGGAACCGTTCCGGGAGAGTGACATTTATCCTCTGCTGGGCCTTCACTTGGAAGGCTCAGCTAGAAAATAAAACACACATTTAGCCCACTTCCAGTAGGGGGATTGTGAGTGTCCTGTTCTGGCATCCAGAACAATCCGAGGCCCAGGCCCTTGGCTACGGTTCCGGCTGAGATTCTTGACTGCCCGCCCAGTGTCTAGAGCGGCAGGAGACAGAATTCCCCTTGATCTGCAGGCCCCACTGGGATCCCCTCCTTGCACCTCTTGGGCCACGACCTTCGAAGCGGGAAAGAGCCAAGTGGCCACCCCTTGCCGATTATCTGCAGAACCATCAGCCAGCACTGGGCGGGCTTCTGAGCTTTTCTCTCCTCCTCCTGCACCCTGGAGGGAGAACACTGCCCCAGACTGGGGTAAAATGCCGCCTCTGTTGGGGAGACAAAGAGCACAGTAAGCTCCTCTGGGTCAGCTGTCTCTCCTTGGCTGGCAGGCTCCCTGTGGCTCTTCTGAGACGCAAGGAGGGACTTCTGGGCCTCCCTGGGAGCTGCTGCCTGCTTCAGAGCGGGCATTCTGGACGTGTTTTCACTGGAGCTTAAAGGAATATTTTACCTTAAAACACCTTAAGCCCTGGAAGATGTTAATTTGGGGGTGATGGTGTGGGAGGCAACCAGCCTGTGTATTCCTCCTAGAGCTAGTGAGAGCATGTGTGCATACACGAGTGATAACGTGTGACACGCATGTGTACGTAGGCATGCTAACCCGAGTGTGAGAGAATGTGTATGAAAGCACGGACTCGGGTTTAAAAGGATGTGTATGCTGGGGCGCCTGGGTGGCTCAGTCGGTTAAGCGTCGGACTTCAGCTCAGGTCATGATCTCACGGTTTGTGGGTTCGAGCCCCGCGTCGGGCTCTGTGCTGACAGCCAGCTCAGAGCCTGGAGCCCGTCTTGAGATTCTGTGTCTCCCTCTCTCTCTGACCCTCCCCTGTTTGTCTCTCTCTCTCAGAAATAAATAAAAAAAAAATAAAAAAAAAGATATGTATGCTACAGTGTGAGAGAACACGTGTGAGCAAGAAGGGTACGTGTGCGCTGAGGCACACGCAGACCACTTGTGGGGAAGCATGAGAGTCTGAGCATCACAGCATGACGTGAGTGGGTGTGTAAAGTGGGGAAGCATGTGGAAGTGTACACATGTACCATCTAGAGCGTGTGAAACCGTGTGTGTTAGAATGTCAAGAAAACATGTGCTCGTATGAGAGCTTGTGAAGGACAGGGCGGAAAAGCCTAAGTGTGAATAGTAACGAGTGTGTGTGAAAGTTCCGTACGAGGGTTGGCAGGTGTGCATGTCGGAGTGGAAGTATAAGTGCAAAGGCACGTACGTAGGACTAGCGTGGGGACGTGTGTGCGGACAAGAGCACGTGTGAACGTGTGAAGGCATGTGTGAGGGAGGTGTATACTGGCTTACGAGAGCCCGTACACGAAAGCACGAGCATGTATGACGCTCCGTGTGCACTACCAGCGGGCGTGCGCGCAGGTGTGCACTAACGCGTGCGGGGCGTGGGGTGGCCCCCGGGGCCCGGCGGAACCTCTGGGCGGAGCAGAGAAGCTGTCGCTGTGTGGGCGGCCGCGCATGTTAGCGTGAGCACGCGCGGGAGAGTTAGCGTTAGCGGGAGCGCGCGCGCGCGCCGCCGACCCCCGCCTGGGAAGGAGCCGGTTGCCATGGGAACGCGCCGCGGCCCGAGTTAATCATTTCCTGTGGAAAGTGGGAGGGAGGGGCGGGAGCGGGGCGGGCCGANCCCCCCCCAGGGCATGGGGAGGGCAGGCCAGCCTGAGGTTGGTAGGTGGGCCTGGGCCAGTACCCCCCTGGGCAGCAGGGAATTGAGCCACTGACAGCAGCAGCCTAGGGGATCCCAGTAGGGTGAGCAAGCCAGAAAGAAGCCACCTCCTTCAACCCCCTGTTGTGAGTTAGAGCAGAACTCTGGCGCAGTGAAGGGCCTGGTCCTGGGAGATTTTAAAGCGGAAGCTGTATTTAAATTCTCAAGTACTCCCCCAGTCCCTGACCTATCTGTCTCAAGGTTGTGGGTCAGCTATCCCTGACCTTTCACCTTCCTCCGCCCTGACGCTGGGTGAGCACCTCTCCTTGCCCAGGCACACTCCCCATGCCCTTGACAAAGTAGCCGTCTCCTTGGTCGGGGAGAGTTATTTGCAAGGAATGCAGCCTCAGAATGGGGCCCTGTATTTGCAGTGACTGGACTTTAGGAACATAGGGTGATGAGTTCTGCTGTCCTTATGGAGCCGAGGTTTTGAAGTCCGTGTTGTCATTGAAAACCCAGAATGTGTGACTGTGTGCAGGGGAGGGCCCTGTCCCACCTCCCTGACCTTCTCCCCCAGGGAGACTAAGCCCTCCCCAGCAGCAGTATCTGGGCAGTTGTCAAATCTGTCCCTCAGTCATTGCAATATCCCTGGTCTGGGGGGTGGGGGGCAGCGGGGGCTGCACTCTACTGCCATAGCCTAAACAAAGGGGCAAATCTGGTCGTCTCTCCACGCCAGCCCCTCTGCATTCACTCACCACTGGAGAGGGGGCGAGCACTGCAAAAGATTTTCGGTTCCTTATATATGCCAGTATTGTTCTGAACACTTTATATATGCTTTGTCTCGTTCTTATAACCCTAGAAGGTGGAGTTCTCCCCATTTTCAGATGGAGACCATAAGGCACAGAGAGGGAAAGTAATTCTCCCAAGGTCACGCATCTAGTAAGTGGCAGAGCTGGGTCTGAACCAGCTTTTGGTTGTAGCCACTCCACTACATGTCCCCGTTGCCCCACCCCATGAGTCCTAAATTGGTAGAAGCCCCAGCCTTGGGCTTATTTGAGTCCTGGATACTTTTGACCTTCCCACCCTCTGGCTGCTAAATTCAGCTGCTTTTTCCTCTTCAGGATCTTGCACACACCCTTCCTCTTTCTTCCTGGTATCTTCCTGGCTGCCTCTCTACTTCCCTTCCAGAAAGCCGCAGAAATATTGTCTCCTCCTGTCCCCACCCCTCAGACTTAGACATCTCCTTAAAAGTCTTCTCCCCCGCCCATGGAATTGACCTTCAGTGCCCATCTCACCTTTCCAGCAGCTTGGCATGCACGTGAAGCCCGTCTCTCTCCCTCCTTGCCCATTGCAGCTGGTCCTCGGGGTTGGTTGTGTGCACAGCTCCATGCCAAGGAACCTGGAGCAAAGGACATCTGGCTATTCCCCCGGTCCCTTCCACTCCACACTGGTCCACCTCCATTTCCTCAGTGGGAGCTGGTACACATATTTGGATTAGTGTCTGCCCTGTCCTTTGGCCCACAGTCCAGTAACACTGTACCCAGGAGCCTCTCCCAAGTTGTCTTCCTCAGTCCAGGCGCCTGGCATTCTTCCAGAGCCCCGCGCTGTGACCTTCGGTCACCAGATCTTCTGCCACTCATCCCTGCACTCTTACTTCTTTCGCCCCTGCGTGCTTCAGCTGTCCCTGGCCCCGCTCACCCAGCATGCTCAGACCCCTCCTGTTCTAAACACCACATCCTCTGAATTCAGCCTCTCCTGCACACCCTAGCCAGACTTCCCCAGAGAAGGAAGTGGCGGCTTCCTTCAGCCCTGCCCACCTCTTGGGCCTTCCCAGGCCCGCCCTCTGCCCTGCTCCATGGATACGCTCCTCAGGGAGCCCCAGCGGCTTTCTTCCAGCTTGACCTCTCTGTGGTGTCACTCACTGGGAACCGACCGTCTCCTTCCCACTCACCATCCAGTCACGTCTGAGGACTCTGCACCTGCCTGGTGCTGTTGCCACCTTTGCCCTTCCTTCTCCGGTTTTCCTTACCACCCACAGTGAGCTTTGTCCTTGGTTTCTTCTAGTACCACCTTGAGTGATTGTGTCCTCGCCTGTGGCATTGGGACCCTCAGTAGCCTCTCACCTCTGGGTCTCCTTGTTTTCTTCCAAGGTGCAATCTGAGCTTTTGTCTGCATTTATTTCAGGGCATTCACCCATCAAGTCGTTGCCCTGAGCGTGGTGTGGATGTTGCTACAGCTCCAGGCTGGGTGATACGGGGGTGCACAGATGGCCGTGCTGTGGGCCCCACCCCGGGGAGCCATCGAGGGTCAGGGGAGTGGACATCCATCAAACAGATAATCTTTACTGTCTGGTAGAAAGTGGTCTGTGGCCCAGGTAGTGCCATTAGGAAGTATTTGGGTGCCTGAAACTCCATTTTAAATCCAAAAGCAAATTCCACACCACCTCTCTGGGCTGATTTGGCTTCTTCTGTTAATGGCATCACTGTCTAAGTCTGGAACTGTAGCTCGGTACTTTAAATGCCCTTACAGCTGCTTTGCACATGATAGGTGCTCAATAAAGACTTGTGCCGTGAATGCTTAAAGTCGGTCTTCTGTTATCTGCTCAGTTTCTGAGGGACCTCTGAGGCTTTCTATCCAGACCAGTGCTCCCCACCCCCATCCCCGCTCTCCCATACCACCTGGTGCTTCCCTGCATTCCTGTTCTGATCGCAAAGGTTTGTGGAAGTGCTTACCTCCCTCCTGACAGGGAGCTTTGAGGCCCCATCTCTCCTGATCAAAGAGGACCCCTGGTAGGTGGCTGACACACAGCAGGCACCAGATAAATAATTATTAAATGAAGAAGGAATGAATCTTTGTCTCTTACTGCCTGCCAAGTTGTAGGCACGGAGTGAAACCTAGTTGAATACATGAATGAGTGGACTTTAAGAGAATTTGTTATATCTAAGCTTAGCTTGTTACTGGCCACAGTCATTTCCCTTCCGATTAGATTTATGGAGGTGCTGTTGACTTTTGCTCCCTCTCTGTGGGGCTGTGACCTGGTGCAGAGGCTGCCACACTTCCAGTGGAGGGGCTGAGATGTGAGGTCTCCACAGTGCCGCAGACACACCTGATGGGCTCCTCACCCACTTCTGAGCCTCCCTACTTGGGAAAAAAAAGCACCCTGAAATGGTGCCGGGCTCTGTTTTATCCCTTAAGCCCCCGGGGATCTTTGAGGTGGGACGGGGGGTTTGGAATTGGAGTTGGGGCTGCCCTTCTGGGTGACAGGTGACCCCATTGCGGATGGCGGGCTCCGATCTGCCCCCGGGTGCCGGCCGGCCGGCTCAGTCTCGCCTCCCCCGTTCTGTCCGCAGGCTGCCCGGCGCCCCGAGGAGGCCGCTGAGCCCCGGGCCATGGTCCCGTCTCGCCGGCCGTGGAACCTGGGAGCCACGCCCTCGCTGCGCGGCCTGTGGAGAGTGGGCCGGGCCGGGGAGCCAGAGCTGGGGANCGCCCGCCCTTTCCCACACACCGGCCCGGGGAGGTTGAGAACTGGTGAGTCCGCATTTTTAAAATGCCTCTTTATTTCCCTTCCTTCCTCCAGATAGCAGAGATGAGGCCGGGCTTTCTCGCAAGTTCCTAGGCTCAGTCAGAGCTGTCAGGTAATTACAGGGTGCCTGGGAGCCCCCGGGCCGNACTTCAACGCGGTCGCTGGAGCCGGGGGACAACGCCGCCCGAACCACGCGATCTCCGGCCAGCCGGGTCGGGGCGCTGCGCTGGCGGCCCGTCCTTGGTCCTTGGCCGAGCGCTCGCGGTCTCGCTCCGGTTTCTGCCCGCGGCTGGGGTAAACAAGGTAGGTGAAGTGGCAGCCCGGTGCCCGGCGCGGCGCTGACACCTGATCGGCCGGCCGGTCCGCGGGGGGACGCGAGGAGCGGACCGAAGCTGTGCGGGAGCGTGGCCCCGAGGAGTTTGGGTGCCATCCGGGGCAGATCCTGTAGGGGCCCCGACAGCAGGCGGGCAGTGAAGGAGTTTTTGAGTCTGGGCCCCCGCTGCCCCCTGGGGGAGTGTCACCACCAGCTCTCTTTTCTGGGTCATGTCCCCTGGTGCCTCACACGCCAATAAGTGAGCTGCACCTCTGATTTCTGATGCGGGCTGGATCACCGGGTCTGGGAGGCTGCCTCATGACGGCCTCCCGAGCTGAGCTTGGGCAAGTCTCCATGGAAGTGTGGAGGGACAGAGGGGTCTTCAGTCAAGGTGTCTTCGGAGGCTTGCTCTCTGTTGTTCCTGACCCACAGATGAAGGAGGTTAGATTACCAGCCTGTCTGAACTAGTAGAGCCCCTCTGGGCCATCAGATCCAAGCCTTCTGATGTACAGAAGGGGAAGCTGAGGCTCAGAGAGGGCACACAGCAAATTCCTGTTCAGTTCCCTCTCTCCCCCCACGTTTGTGCCACGGGTGGCGGCCAGAGTGATACTCTCCAAAGTCTCTCTGTAGGGACAGTGAAGCTGGGGATGGCCCCGGGGGTATCTGGGAAAAGCTTAAACTTTTGGGGTCAGATAGCCTGAATTGTCTAGAAGGGAATGAAGATGGTCTGTATTCCACAAGGTTGTCTAAGGATTACAAATATAATATGAATGAGTATTGCTTTTCTGTAAACAAAAAAAAAAGAAAAGAGAAAAAGAAAAGAGCAAAAAGAAAACAAAACACATGTTCCCTTAGAACACTAAAAAAAAAAACCCTCGAGAAATCAAGAACACAGAAACACACAGAAAAAGTATAAAAAATAAAATAAAAAGTACTTATAAGGTCCTTAGTGAACATTTTATATAGTTCCTTCCAAGCTTGTGTATGTGCGCATGCATGCATATTGGTCTAATAAGTGAGTGTTAAGAAGACTTAGCCACTTTGAAAATTTAAGACAAAGGTCAAATGAAATCCTGAGTGTGAACTGCTAAGCAGAGTGCCTGCCACTGAGTAGGGCTCCAGCCAGCTAGGTCACCCCTGCCCACTCCAGCCCCTCTGTCCCCACCCCCACTCTTATCACCACCTTCAGAGGGATAGGCAAACAGGGTGGGTTAGCACATGGGATTGGACTCCTGGCTCAGTGTGACCCTGGGCACGTCCTAACGGCCTGCATTTGTGGCCGCTTTCTGTGTACCTGGCACAGTGTGAGCACTTTATGTGTGTCATTCCATTTAGCCCTTGCCACAGGACTATGAGCTTGCTTCCTTATCCCCATATTCTTGACAAAGAAATTGAGGATTAGAAAGGGCATTAAGGTCTCGAAAGCGCTTGGCCCAGGATGTTACCACACCCGGGTGTGCTGGCTCTGCAGCTTGCCACCTCCCCCGTCCCGTCCCAGCTCACAGGTAGTGGTGGGGGGCTGAGGTGGGGTGCACGGGACACCTCTAGCACAGTCAGCTCTCTCCGCGTCGGCGAGGGGGGCAGCATGTCAGAGGCTCAAGGGGATGTGCTTTAGCTGGTCCTGAAGATGCTTTTGGAGGCTGCAGGGACCGGGCCACCCAGTGTGGGGCTGGTCTTTGTGAAGGCAGGGGAGAAATTGCCACCTAGAGGCAGCCTTGGTAATAAAGCCACAGCCCTGGGGTGCACCTCCTGTGAAGGTTGGCACAGCCAGGTTGGCATCGGTTTCCCTTTGCTGCTCTCTGTAGAGAGTGTTCATGAGCAAGTGCCAGCCCCCAAATCCACTGCGGACGGTGGGGAGCACCCCTCCTGCCCCAGAGGCCTTGGGCGCCTTCCCGAAGAGAAGCTTGGGGTGGCTTTTGGGAAGAAAGGAGCACAGCCCCTGCCTGGTGCCAGGCCTTCCCTCTGAGCAGGTCAGGCGTGTGAGGGCCAGCCCACAGCGTAGGGGAGCAGAGCTCAGCCGCGGCCCTGGCCAGTGGTCCTGGCCAACAGTCTTCAGCCAGCGGCCTAGCATCTTACCTGTACTCTCTGTCCCGGGACAGGCCGTGGAAAAGATACCCCAGTCAGCGGTGACGAGGACTCCGGCGCCCGAAGTGCAGCTCGCCCGGCCCTAGCTCAGTGCCGGGCCCTCAGCGTGGACTGGGCCGGCCCCGGGAGCCCCCACAGGCTCTACCTGACCGTGCAGGTAAGCACCGGGGCCTTCGGGAAGGCGAGGGCCTGCGCCAGGCTGCTGTGTCTTTGCCCTTTGAGCTCCCAGCAGCAGGGGCCCCAACAGAGAGCAGGGGCTCTCTGGGGAAGCGAGCACTGAGAGAGCGAGCCAGGGACCTGCCTTGTGCCTCTTTGCTAAGCTCCTCACAGTGCACGGAGCACGGATGGAGCAATTTGCTTTATTAGGTTATCTTGGGGAAAATCGCAGAGCAGATGACAGAAACTTTTCAGCCACACCCTGGCTGAGACGTTAAAGTGAGAACTGTGGGCCTTTGCTGAGAAACTATTAGGAAAACAGGCAGGTTTGGGGGTAGCTGTTAATTCCCACTCAAGCATGTTTGTCCGTGGGGCAATACTTGTATTTCCTATTTAACATGAGACTCCAAAGCTAGACAGAGGACTTTGCCAAAACTTGGGCTCTTTTCTCTCTCAAGTCTCCAAGTGACTTTCAAAAGACAAATTTCATATATATATGTATGTATATATGTATGTATTTGTATATTTGGTTTTAGAGCTAATACATAATGATAATAAGAATAGCTGCTGTTTATTGAACACTGATTTTGTACCTGGCACTGGTACCATGTATTATATACCTCACATCAGTGTTCATGATGCTCATAACAACCTCAAGACACAGTTAGTGTTTTATCGGACTTGTGTAGATGAAGTAATGGAGGCCCAGAGAGGTTAAGTAACGCTACTGGTCACACAGCAAGCCGGGATCTGAATAGCTAAGCATGACGAGCTCAGTAACATATGGTGTAAAGAATTCACACAGTGATATAACATCTAGAAACTGAGTGTTTATTCTAGTCCTATATCTTTTGAGAAATCCAATCTTAAGGGTTTGGTGTTTATGTATCTTTCCTATATAACCACTTAATTATATTTATACAATTTCATTATTTATTTTTTTCAAATTATTCTGTGACTAGCTCTTTCAACAGAAAATGTTGGTGATTTCTTCATGCATGTCAATATACAGAGAACTACCCCATTCTTTTAAGCTGCTTCATAATAGTGCACTTCAGGGTTTACCATAAGTTGTCTAACTGGGGCTCTGTATTATTTCTGGTTTCAGTGAGCTCCTTGCATATCGATACATTCTCGCAAGCTTTGAATAATTTAAGGACGGCATGGGCGCTGCACTTTTTAAAGGAATGCAGATACTTAGGAAGTGCCTCCTCTGTGCCAGGTGCTGTGCTAGGTGCTGGCCCAAAACCCAGCGGAGAAAGAGACCTGACAGCCTGGCAGACGCGCCACAGAATAATCAAGTGTATGAATGCAACCTGGACACGGANGGGCTGCAGAGCTCCCTGCCCAAAAAAGATGGCAAACGAGAGCGCTCGCTTTGAAGGGACATGGGCACGTGGGGGCAGGATGTAGTGCAGGGGAACCCAGGTGCCCTTTCAGGGCATCTCCTCCCTCATAGGTGATGTGTGGCCCCGAGTCCTGATCTGAATGTGGCCCAGTGCTTGTTGTGGCTTCAGTTCAGGAGCATTCTTGGGCTTCAGGGCTTTTCTCGGCCCTTCGTGTGTGGTTCATCTGCAAACTGAACTGAACAGTCTCTCTTTTATCTTAAGGGTCTGTAAGAAAAGCAGATCTGGTGTGGGAACAGTTAAAGAAACCAGAGAACCCTTTTTTTTCCCCCGCTCTGACTTGAGCCATTGGTAGTTAAAACGGGAGGTGGTCAGAAACTTGGCTGCCTGGAGTTGGGCGGTGGCTCTGTTCTTGACTTTTGATTACGGGGTGTTGGGTTGTGGTTGTTGCTGAGTCCTGGGGTCAGCAGATCTGCTGAGAATCTGTTGAGAAGCTCCTGTCAGCAACCGGTTTCCATGTTGGTGTCCTCTGGGCCCCCACGAAGCTCTATCGTGTTTGTAGTTGCGTCGAGGTCAGCGATGTGGGGCTGAAGGAGGGAGCCAGGCCCTGTGGGGTGAGCAGGTAGGCTTAGTGAACCTCCCCCCTGCCCAGCCTGTCAAGCAGTTAAAACCTGAGATGCTCCCTCTGGAGGCGATGCAGAAATCCCCAACCCCCCTGGGGGCCCGGCTGCCCTTCCTGCAGCTTGGCCGACAGGCCAAAAATAGTGTGACCTTTGCTCTGGTCGGCAACTGGAAACTTCCAGCTGCTGCCATCGCCGCCACCGCTGACAAGCCCGCTCGTGATGGTGTGGCAGTTGGTCAAAGGGTGGGGACAAAATAAAGTCGGGGGGGGGGATTTTCCTCCATACGAGAGATTGTGCTCACCCCCTCCCTTCTCAAGTAGAGTGTGAGGTAGAGAGAGAGGGAGTCAGAGGTGGTGGACGAGGCTGCCGATGTTGCTCTTTTCTTCCTTTCCATTCTGTTTATTGGATCTGGGGTTACAAAAGTTA
>NW_027551573.1:1817699-1823796 GCF_008692635.1 Crocuta crocuta
AGCGTACAGCAGAGCTACTGTGCAGTGCTTGTGGCTACCTGGTGGGCCAGGGGCTCTGGGCACCTGGCCCGGGTCCCTGCAGTGACCCTTCACACCAGCTACATCAGGTGGCTAGTGCCATTCCTCTTGTTAGAACGGCGAAGTGAAGCTTCAGAGAAGCTAAGTCACTTGCCCAGAGCCACACAGCTCACCTGAGGCGCCGCCAGCTTTCACCCCAGCCCTTGCCGACTCTAGACTCAGAACATTCTTTCTGACAGAGCATTTGTCTCACGTTTCCAATACAGCGGGCGCAAAGACACGCAGGAACATGTCTGGAGGGGCGCCCGGCTGGCTCTTAGTCTCATGAGTATGCGATCCTGGATCTCGGGGTCATGAGTTTGAGCTCCCCGTTGGGTATAGAGAGGACTTAAATAAATAAAACTCAAAAAAAACCCAAATGTGTCTGTAATGCCCCTTCCCAGATGATTTCTGTTGACATTAAGAAAACAAAGCAGGGGGCGCCTGGGTGGCTCAGTCAGTTAAGTGACCGACTTCGGCTCAGGTCATGATCTCATGGTTCATGGGTTCGAGCCCCACATAGGACTCTGGGCTCTGTGCTGGCAGCTAGCTCAGAGCCTGGAGCCTGCTTCAGATTCTGTACCTCCCTCTCTCTCTGACCCTCCTCTGCTCATGCTCTCTCTCTTTCTCTCAGAAATAAATAAAAAAACATTTAAAAAAAAAGAAAGAAAGAAAACAAAGCAGAACATTATAGATGCTTATAAGATTAAAAACAGGTTCAAAATGAAATGTAAGGACTCTTTGCCCTTTTTCTCCACATTCTCTTAGTTAAGTTTCTTATTACTCCCCCAAAAGCGATGCCTGTTGTCCTAGTTGCCGCATCACCCGATCTGCTGGAGAGAACCATTGTTTATACAGTTCCTCAGATTTCTTTGAAGGCCTGTTTTGTCTCTCGTACCCTCACATGGGATTGCACTTTACATGTGCTTCTGCTGCCTGCTTTGGGTGGCTTTCTGTGTGAGCTGCAGGGGGTCTCTCTGGACGGCTCTTCCTGCCGCTCCCCCCTCTCTCTCCCTGCCTGCCCACCGGTCTGTTCTACCTCAGCCTTCTTGACCTCTGTTTCTCCTTGACCAGGAGAAGGGGGGTGTGTGGCCTTCCCCTGCTCGTGTGGATTTGTATGCCCCCTTCTCGGCAGTCCTGAGCTGGTGTCGTCTGCAGGTGGGGGCGGCTGACATCGTGGGGGGCGTTGCCCTGAGATTGCCATGTGCCTGGTGGGGCTGGACAGCCCTGTGAACAGTGGGGCCATGGGCCTGAGGCAAGTAGGCTGCTGCATTGGTCACCCCCACCCCACAGAGCCTTCAGGGACAGCCCAGTGAGCTTCACCTGAGAACTCCTAAGTGCCCCAGAACCTTCTTTGCTGGTGCAGATAGCTGGCTGCCAAAAGGGGGCCAAGAGAATGCACCGGCACCATTCTGTCCTGGCATCTGGGCATATTTCCTTCCAGACCCCAGGCCTCGTTGTCGTCCCTCACTCACACAGCGGGGGGCGGATCCCTGTGCCTGGGGTGCTCCCCAGCTCCGGGAGCCCGCCATCCTCAGGCTTAAGGGGGTCCCCTCCCGCCTGCAGTCCCCTTCACGTGAGGATTCTGGTTGTGTCTTGGCAGCAAGCCCTGCTGGACAAGGGGTGCGAACACAAGAGTCAGGGGACGAAAGAAGAGAAGGTCGTGAAGACGCCGGCCCCGGCCCCCAGGCGGGACCGGGAGGCCCAGGAAGCTGGTGGCGCCATGAATGTAGAGAAAACAGGTAACAGCCCTGGAACAGCCCTCGCTAAAGCTGGCACTGGAGGGGCATTTGGGCTGTCCTCACACACTGTCCTCACCTGGAGGTGGCCCAGCCGAATCCTGGCCACCTCGACATGGAACTGAGAGACCCGGGCCTGCCCATCCCACTCCAGGGCTACCCTCCTCCCACTGCCAGCAGGGCCCCACCCAGTGATAAGAGGCCTTGGCCCATGTGGGCTGGGGTTGAATTTCTCTGCTTTTTGTCTTTTCCCCAGTGCTTGTCAAAAGCAGGCCAAGAGTGGCAGCCTCAAAGACGCCACGGCCTGTGGAGAGAAGCCTGAACCACCCCCCCCTTATCTGTGGATCCATCAGGGACCCAGAGGCTTCAGGACAGGGCTTTGCTCTGCTGCCTCAAGGCCAGGGTCAAGGAGCCAGTGGCTCCATTTTTCTCTGACCAGGATGATTGGTTCTGTGGGCCTCCTTTGTAGGGCTTCCCCAGCAGGAAACCTGAGCTCATAACTGGGGAAAAAGTATCCTCTGGAGCTCAAGAGGAAGGCCAAAAATGTGTGGAGAAAAAGCAGCTAGTCTTTCTCTTGTTCTCTTCCTCCCGTCACTAGGGGTTGATCTGTGTTTCTGAACTTGCTGTGTGTTGGAAGGAGCCACTCCCTTCTCTGGGGTTGTCCTGGAGCTGTGGTCGCCTGTCTGGCATTCAGGGACAGGTGTTGGGGTCCGGCCGAGGCTTGGACAGACAGGCCTTGGGAAGGGGTACGCTGTCCAGCCAGTCCGATCGGCTCTCCTAATTTGTGGAGAAGAGAGAGACTAGTTTCTGTCAAGATTAAGGACCGAGCCTTGTTGGTGGGGCCGGAGCCAGACCTCAGTCTCCGCGAGCCAAGGCGCAGCGAGCAGGCAATCTCTGAGGCACGCTCTTTTGGAAACTTGCACTGACAGCTGACCCACTGAGAGGCATGCTGCCTTCTCAGGGCCAAGGCCCAATCAGTCCCTGGCCCCCAAGTGCCTCTTTGACCTTACCTCTTCTTCCCTCCTTCTCTGGCCTTCCCTTTGCTTCTTCAAGGTCTTTTCTCCCCTAGCAAGTGCTCTCGAGACCCCGTTTCAGCTCCCTGGACTGTGCCCCTGTGCTGCAGGTCAGGATGAACCCCTGTGTGGGCTCCAAGTGTGTCTCCGAACCTTCCGAGTGTCCTGGACGAGAGGGACTATTCGGTGTCCCATTCCAGCCCTGTGGTCTGTGGGGTGACACTCATTCATTTCTGTGCATCTCTCATGGATTCCAGGCTCCTTTCCCAAGGTCGCCTCTCTGGGTGAGGACCATTGTCCCTACTTCACAAAGGAAGACCCCCACCCCCCTGCCCCCCATCTCCCAGGTGGCAGAGTGAGCTCTCAGGACCTGGAGCCTGTGTTCCCCACCACACCATGGCAGTCTGCAAAAGGGCCGAGGGCCATGCTGGTCACACGCTGCTCATGGCAGCCCCGTATGCAGGCCTGGAAGCATCCACCTGACCTCACTCTCTCTAGAACAGACAGCAGAAGCTTGGCCAACTGTGTGTGCTCTGCATGCTGTGTCACATGCAGGCCACACGGCCAGGGCCACTAGCCAACCTGCTCCAGCTCTCCGGAGGGTCTTGGGTCGAAGCTGTTCCAAGGCATTGCAAGCAGGGGAAAAAGCCAGCCGGTGTGTGCTCTAGAGTGGGCCTGAGACCTCTCAGGGGCTACCCTCCTGGGGACAAGGCTGTGACATCCCGGCCAGCCCCAGAACTCTATTGTGGCTTCTCTGAAGTCTCAGTGAGTGCACTTGCTGCCTCCTGGTGGGCCGAAGCTGCTAGCAGGTGTGTGACTTCAGGGCAGGGTGCCGGAGCCCTTGAGTCCTGCTTCACAGGGCTCTGGGTCCTGGGGTGTGGCATGGGGGAGCCCCAAAGCCTGCTGCCCTTAGACCAGAGGCTTGGAGCCAGCAGGTGCCACTCATCACACTTCACTCTCGGATGCCGCTTTCCAAGAAGTGGCTTTGGCCAGGTCCCAGTTCAGGCTGCCCAAAGGGAGACGCAAATCTCCTGTCTTTACATCCTCTCCTCTACCCACTCCTGCACACCCCCCGCTCGTAGTCAGCTCCCCACCTGCAGAGACCGTGAGCGTTCTTTGTATCCTCCACACAAGCTGCGACAGGCATCCCAGGCCCTATTGGCAGGTCATGGCCCTTGATTCTATGTCTTTGTCCTTCTGTCCGTCTGTCTGTTTCTCTCCTGCTCCTGGTGACAGGACAGTGGAAAGCCATGGGAGGAGGAGGATTCGGGCTGAGGTACCCCACCCCACCCCCGGGTATTTATCACTTGGTCGTGCCTGTGCAGTCCCTGTGCTCCGCACAGGTGTCGGCCCCAGAGTGGGCCTGGCTGTGTTCCTGCTCACATGCTCTGTCTGTCTCTGTGCGTCCTGGTCTGACTGTCCCTTGCACACGCATACCCCCCGCCCCCGCCCCTTCTCTGTGTGCAGGTGACCACTCCCTGCAGAGGTCAGGGGACGGGCTGGGGAGCCTCTGCCTCTCTTCTGTACTCTGGAGGGGGTTGGGGTTTAAAGAAATCACGTTTACCCCAAGAACAGTGTTTTCTGGGGAGAGAACCCCGGACTCTTAATCAACTGTTGCCAGAAGGCACGTCTTTCTCAGCTGCGATTCTTTGCGGCCTGGCCACAGAGAGGGTGTTGCCCATCAGACCTGGGGCCCATACCTGAGGGGGGTCTAGGGCGAAAGTCCCTTTCCTCAGTCCTTATCCAGGCAATCCTGTCTCCCAGAAAGGGCTTCCTCCAGGGCCTGCCCCCCGCCAACCCGTGCTGCTGCCGCCCCCCACCCTCGTCCCACTGGCTTGCATCCCCTCCCCTTCCCAGTGGTTTACCCTGCCGTGACGCCCTCCCCCGCCCCGCCCCCCCGGCTCATCCAGGGTGGGTCCTCTGCTGTCCTTTCTGATCGGCCACTACTTTGCTCATAGGTGGGCGGCTCTTTGGCAGCGGGAGGTGCGCGAGCCTGGCGGCGCCGCCAGGTGCAGCCCCCGTGGTGCATAGGATGGTGGAGGCCATGTCCCAGCTGCAGGAGGAGAAAGCCCGGCTGCAGGAGGAGCTGGCAGCCCTGCAGGAGAGGCTGGCCCTCCGAGACAGTGACCAGCAAGCCACAGCCACCCAGCTGCAGAACCAGGTACCTGGGCAGGACGGGATGGGCAGAGGCCACTGCCCCCCGCGGAGCGGATCAGAGGACACTGCATGGGGCACCTGGAGCCGTACCGCTGGGCCGCCGACGTGATGGGCAGATAGGGCCTCCTCTCTCGGCTCAGGAATGCGTGAGAGGGCGAGAGTCAGAGGCCCGGGTTTCCCATCCTGCTCATCCTTGTGCCCCCGTTCCTTGTGGCTCCCGGGGCCAGGACGTGCCTCCCCACAAGTGACAGGCCACGTGTGTAGATGTGAGGGAAGCAGGGAGGTTCCGGGGGTGCTCTCAGGCCGGTGCCGAGGCCACCCCATCTTATTCGGTGCCTTGGACTGGGCACTCCAAGTGGTCAGAACTCACTGCAGCGGTCACCCCGGGGAAAACGGGTAGGAAAGGAGCGGCCGGTGTGACTGCACGCAGGGGGAGAAGCACGCAGACCCCCAAAGCCAGGGGGAGCCTCGGGCTTATGTCGGTGAGCGCGGTCTCCTTCCTCGGCTGGCCAGGACAGGCGGCGACACGGCTGCACGCCCCGTGGGGCTGAGCATGGGCCCTCCTTCCCCACCTGCATGTGGAAGGAGCCCCGAGGCTCCTTTCCAGGGGCTCAGCCCCCCACACCCATGTCAGTGTCTGTCTTTTGTATCCATCCGAACTTTCCCACTTGCCCAAGGTCCCCCCACCCTCTCTCTACATCGTCTCTGCCTTGGATCCGTGCCCTGAGCGCTGGGCCCCGGGCTGTGTGCTGAAGGGCCTGCCTTCAGCTGGACCCAGGTTCTTACTCTGTGGTTATGCACCACGTGGACCTTCTGCTTGGGGCAACATCACAGAACACTGTGGCTTGTTCTCAGTTCCAGGGAACAGCAGATTCTTCTGATGCCTTTAAAAAAATTTTTCTTAAAGAGAGAGGGAGATAGAGGGAGCAGGGGAGGGGCAGAGAGAGAATCCTAAGCAGGCTCCGTGCTGTCAGTGTGGAGCCTGATGCAGGGCTCGATCTCATGAACCATGAGGTCATGCATGACCTGAGCTGAAATCAAGAGTCAGATGCCTGACCCACTGAGCCACCCAGGCGCCCCTATGCATTTTTTAGTTATAGCATTTCCCCCCATCTCCCACCCCCCACCCCC
>NW_027551573.1:1823814-1836018 GCF_008692635.1 Crocuta crocuta
GAATTATCTGTTGAGACCACTTGCCCCTTGCTGAGTTAGGTGGGCCTCCTTGGGGCGTCCCTAGGGCTGTGTCTCCCTCATACGCTGACCCCATTGTTTGCTGCCTCTGGGCCTGTCTACCTCACTGTCACTAGCTCAGTGTCACTGTTGCCTCCTGTGGTGCCCCCCTGCCTCCCTCCCTCAGGTGTTTTCTGAGTGTGTGATGTGCACTGGGCACCAGGCTGACCACTGGGGGTGTCCAGGTGGACAGGTGCGTGCTAGCCCGTGGAGGCCATGGCCTAAGGGAGGACAGACCTGTGTTACCTGCACCCATGTTAAGTAATAAGAGGGACAAGGCCTCTGCAGGTGGACACACACACAGGGCATGAGGGATTGTACTAGAGCCCTTTGTCAGGGACATCAGAGCCTGTCAGGGAGGCCAGGAACGGCCTCCTTGAGGAAGTGGTGCTGGAGCCAAGGTCTGGCACAAAGCAGAGAAAGTGGGTTCTGAAGATAAGGCAACAGTCTAGTCTGTGCAAAGGGACTGTGGCAGGAGGAACAAGATACAGGGACAGAACCAAAGCTTGGGTAGCCCATGGGGTTGGGGCTCGTCATCCGGGGCCCACCCTGCAGGGCACACCTGGCCCGTGGCAAGAGCTCATTCACATCTCTTCCTTCCCTGACCTTCTCCAGGTTAGAGTGTCCACGCACTTTGTTTTTGAAATAGGTTTTTTTTAAGAGCTTTACCGAAATGTAATTCACATACCATACAACTCACCCCTTTAAGGTGTACAATTTAAATATCAAGTATATTGAGATGGTGATACCACCATTACTATCATCTAATTTCAGAACATTTTCATCACCCTAAAAAAGCCTAGTCACTCCCCTTCTCCCCTCTCCCCACAACCCCTGGCAACCTTGGATCTGCTTTGTTTGTGGGGATTTGCCTTTCCTGAACATTTCATATAAATGAAATCAGAACAGTGTGTGGCCTTTTGTGACTTTAAATGAATTTTTTAAAACAACGGTTTTGTCCCTTTCATTAACAAAATCGGCTTACCTTTTAGAGGGGAAGTTGAAGGTGAAGCTTCTCGGCCTTTTTCTTGCTTTTGTGCTCCCAGGTCTCCAGACATCCCCAGCGCCTGTCCTCTCCCATCCCCTGCCCCACTGGATGGTTGAAAGAATTCAGAATGGTTCCTCATCTTTGCTCAGGTTTTATCCTTGAACTTCCTGACTGCCAGCTCTCTTCTGAAAACTTCATAGGGTACACCTGAAACTCCAAGCTCCTCTGAGCTACTCTTCAGAGGGTCCGACTCTGTGGAGCTGTGTCCAACCACATGGGCCGGGAGCCGGGGTCATGCCTGACGTTGGGCATTACTCAGTTTCAGCTGTGTGACCTTGGGCTGGTTGATTACCACTCTGCACCTCAGTTTCCCCATCTATCAAATGGACATAAAAGCACCTGCTGAGATGATCCAGTATTGTGGTTGCTGCAGCCAGCACCGCCATCTTTACTGGGAAGAGTTTTGGATTTGGAACCACACAAACAGGGTGCTAGTCCTGGCCGTGCCACTTGCTAGCTGCTCAGCTGTAGGAAGTGACTTCCTCTCTGAGCCTTTGTTTACCATTCTCTAAACTGGGGATAGTCAGTGTAGCTTCGTGGTATTGGACAGAACAATTGTGAGACTGGACAGAAAAATGGGTGATAAACTCAAAAGTGCTATTGCCTCCTGAGACCCCCTCCTGTGTGCTCTGGTCTCCTGCAGCCTCACTGTGGTTTGACACGGCCTTCCTCCCCCTCTAAGAAGAGCCTGCCAGTGGGGGACACTCTGCCTCATTGTCATGGTGCCTTATTCCCAACCTTGTCCAGACTTACCTTCTGAATGTGGCTCTTCCTGAAAGCAGGGTAGCCTAGTGGTTGAGTTTGAGGGCCCTATGGGGCCACTCAGACCCAAATTTCAATCCTAGGTCTACCACTTAGTGGCCAGGTGACCTTGAACAATCTGATTAACTAAGGCTTTCTTTCCCCCCCAAATGTCAGAGTTCTCAGTCGGACTTGAAAGCACTTTAAAACAAGTCCTTGGCAACCTCCAAATTGTTTGTGGTGACCACGATATCTCTCTGGCCATAATCTTGGGACCAAAAGACCATATAAAAAGTCACCTTCACTAAGGCTTAATCTCTTGGAATCTCCATTTCTCTTCCTGTAAAGTGGGGATGATAGTAGTGTTTACCTCACAGAAGTGGGGGATTCCAAGTGACGATCTGATGAAGTCCCTGCCATGCTGGCAAGGTGACTCTGTAAACGGGGCTGCCACTGTCACTGCTGGAACCTGGGCTGCTGGGGTCTTTTCTCCGGGGGTCTTTTGAGGCTTGTGCACTGATGCGTCAGATGGAGATCATGTGTGTTTACCGGGAGCGCCGTGCTCCTTGCAGGGAGCCCTCGGGCCAAAGGTCCTCAGCACTCAGGAGGACCCAAGCCACACGGGCCACTGGTCTTGGTCTGGCAACAGAAGGGAGGCTGTGGCTGGTCTGGACGACCCTCCCTGACGTTGGCGACTACAGCCCCGGGCCACATCCTGGTGGCCTGAGCTCCCCTCTCCACTCGTGGATGTGCCTGGAGCAGTGGCCTCCATACCCCTAAGGCCCTGCCAGAGTCACACGTGCCCATACTGCCCCCCCCCCCCCCTTATGGCCCCTGCACCTCCAGATAGAACCTTAAAAAATCGTACTCAGACCTCAGGCTGGTAGATGAGATCTAGCCTTCAAGTGCATCTGATTTGTCTGCCTGCTTTTTTTCTTTTTTAACCATTAAAAAATGGTGGTAGAATACGCATAGCAGAAAATTTACCACCTTAACCATTTTTAAGTAGATAGTTTAGTGGCATTAAGTATATTCACATTGTTGTTCATCTTGCAGACCTGAAACTGCTCCCATTAAATACTAACTCCCCCACCCCCTCCCGCCCCTGGCACCCACCATTCTACTCTCTGTCTCTATGAATGTAGCTATTCCTGGTAGTTAATAAAAGTAGAATCACAGTATTTGTCTTCTGGTGACTGGCTTATTTCCCTTAGCATAATGCTTTCTGGGTTCATCCATGTTGTTGCAGATGGCAGGATTTCCTGTTTTTAAGGCAGAATAATATTCCATTGTATGGATATACCACAATTTACTCATCCATTCATTCATCAGTGGACACTTGGTTTGCTCCCACATTTTAGCTATTGTGACTAATGCTGCTATGAATGTGGGTGTGCAAATATCTCTTCGAGACCCTGCTTTTAATTCCTTTTGGGCAAATACCCATAAGTAAAATGGCTGGATCATATGGTAGTTCTAGTTAACATTTTTGGAAGAATCCACTATTCTGTTTTCCACAGCAGGTACAGTTTGACATCCCCAACAGCAATGCACAAAGGTTCTAATTTCCACACATTCGCATCAGTATTTGTTATTTTCTGAGGCCTATTAGTTTTTTTTGTTTTTGTTTTTGTTTTATATTTTTTTACTTATTTCTAGGAGAGAGAGAGCGAGCGTGAGCAGGGAAGGGTCAGAGAGAGAGGGAGACACAGACTCTGAAACAGGCTCCAGGCTCTGAGCTGGCAGTCAGCACAGAGCCCGATGCGGGGCTCGAACCCACGAACCCCGAGACCATGACCTAAGCGAATGTCGGACGCTTAACCAACTAAGCCACCCAGGCGCCCCNCTGTGGCTTTGACTCGCATTTCCCTAATGATTAGTGATATTGAGCATCTTTTCATGTTGCTTATTGGCCATGTGTATATCTTCCTTGGAGAAATGTCCATTCAAGTCCTTTGCCCCTCTTGAATTGGGGTTTGTGTGGTGGAGTGGTAGGACTTCTCTCTGTATTCTGAATATTAACCCCTTTCAGTATATGATTCACAGATAGTTTTTTCCATTCCACAGGTCACCTTTCTACTCTGTGGATGGTGTCTTTTGATACACAAAAGGTTTTATTTTGATGCAGTTCAATTTATCTATTTTGTCTTTTGTTGCCTGTGCTGTTGGTGTCCGATCTAAGAAAGCAATGCCAAATCCAGTGCCATGAAGGTTTTCCCCTGTGTTTTCTTCTGAGAGATTTATAGTTTGGGTTTTCACATTTAGGTCTTTCTTTGATATGTTCTGAGTTAATTTTGTCTGTGGTGTAAGGCATGGGTCCAGTTTCATTCTTTTGCATGTGGACATCCGGTTTTCCTGGCACTATTTGTTGAAAAGACTGTCGTTTCCCCCTTGAATGGTCTTGGCACCCTTGTCAAAAATTAATTGACCACATATGTGAGGGTTTGTTTCTGGGTTCTCTATTCTAGTCTGTTGGTCTATATGTCTGTCTTTATGCCAGTACGTCATTGTTTTCATTGCTGTAGCTTTGTAGTAACTTTTGAAATCAGGAAGTGTGTGACCTCCCACTTTCTCTTCTTTTGCAAGTATGTTTTGGCTATTGGGGGTTCTTTGAGATTTCATATGAATTTTAGGATGGATTTTTCTATTTCTGTAAAGAATGTCATTGGAAATTTGATGTGGATTGCATTGAATCTGAAGAATGCTTTGGGTAGAATTGACATCGTAACAATAAGTCAATCCATGAACATGGGATGTCTTTTTATCAGTGCCTTCTTTAATTTATTGAGCAATATTGAATAGTTTTCATTGTACAGATCTTTTGCCTCCTTGATTAGGTTTATCAAGAATAAAGTAGTATTTTATTCTTCCTGATGCTCTCATAAATGGAATTCTTTTCTAAATTTCCTTTTTTGGATTGTCCATTGTTAATGTGTAGAAACACAACAGATTCTTATATGTTGGTTTTATATCCTGTGACTTTGATGAGTTTATTCTAATTGGCTTTTTTAATGATCAGATTAGTTGCCAGTTTTTATTTTATTTACTTAATTTTTTAAAAATATAATTTATTGTCAAGCTAGCTAACATACAGTGTATACCGTGTGCCTTTGGCTTGGGGAGTAGATTCCCATGATCCATTGCTTACATACAACACCCATTGCTTGTGCCAACAGGTCTCTCTTCAATGCCCATCACCTATTTTCCTCTCCCCTATGTCCCCCCCATCAACCCTCAATTTGTTCTCTGTATTTAAGAGTCTGTTATCATTTGCCTCCCTCTCTGTTTGAAACAATTTCCCCCTTCCCTTCCCCCATAGTCTTTTGTTAAGTTTCTCAAATTCCACGTATGAGTGAAAGCATATGATATCTGTCTTTCTCTAACTGACTTATTTCACTTAGCATAATGCCCTTCAGTTCCATCCACATTGTTGCAATTGGCAAGATTTCATTCTTTCTCATTGCCAACTAGTATTCCATTGTATATATAAACCACATCATCTTTATCCATTCATTGGTTGATGAGCATTTGGGCTTTTTCCATAATTTGGCTATTGTTGATAGTGCTGCTATAAACATTGGGGTGTGTGCGCCCTTGTGAATCAGCACTCCTGTATCCCTTGGATAAATTCTTAGTAATGCTATTGCTGGGTCGTAGGGTAGTTCTATTTTTAATTTTTTGAGGAACCTCCACACTGTTTTCCAGAGCCAGCTGCCAATTTTTAAACCTTAGTTAAGTTCACATAAAAATCTGGAGTTCCTGTTTTGCCAGATTATATTGGAAGACGTGGCACCTCTGGGCTGTCATTCCCATGTGGCACCCACATGCCTGGGGCCTTGTAGCAGCTCCTGCCTTTGGCAGAAGTGAGTGTCCTTGTACTGGCACCCCAGTGGTGCCCCGGCCTCTAGCACCCCTTCTTCCCCTGCCTGACAGCCTCGCTCACAGACCCTGCTCTACCTCGCTCCCTGTGCACTCAGCATTCTTTCTACATGTGTTTACAGGGCACCTACTGTGTGCCAGGCACTGTCCTAGGCACTAGGAATTCGGCACCCATACAACAAATATCTCTGCCCTTCACAGGCCTTTATTCTAACAATAGAATTCACTATGAGCCTGGGGACTGTCCTAAGCGCTTTACTTATGTTATCTCATCGAATCTCACTTAATCCTCAGGACGGCCTTGTAGGGGTAGCCTCATTATCCTGCTGAGGAAAGCAAGAGGCATGGTGAAGCTGAGACTTTCCCCAGGTTATCCAGTGGGTGGGGTGATATCTGTATTAGAAAGCTGGGCAGTCAGGCCTGAGAATCCATGTGCCCAACTGCCCCTCAGTGGTGGAAGGACTTGAATGTGAAAACTTGGCAGTGGGCAGGGCAGGGTGGATGAGGCCAGATGGGCACAGTCAGTGGTCATGTAGCCATGTGTCCCGAGAGGGAGAGTGTGTTGGGGGCAGGACGGGGTGCTTCCTGGGGCTGCCCCTCTGGCCTCTGTTTCCCCAGGGTGTTCTGGATCCCAGGACCTCTTGCCTTTTCAGCTCGGCAACGCCGTGGTCTGGCCACTGGGCAAGCCCTCTTTTCCTCAGAGGGCAGCTGGTGATAGTGAGCAGGGCTCGGTGGGAGGCGGGAGGTAGTCAGCAGGTCGTTCCCACTGATGGGAGCGGACAGCTGAGGGCACAGAGCCGCGCGGGGTCACCCCACCCTCCACTGCACCCACTTCTGCTGAGAGATGGAAATGTGGGTCTGTGTCAGATGGGCCCCGGCTCCCCGCCCCCCACCGAGGCCCTCCGCACCAGGTCCGTGACCCAGTTTCTCCTGCTGACAAGGAACCTGGGCCTGGGAAGGGGCGTTGCACAAACCTAGCCTGGTCCCTTCGTCCGCCCTGGGGTTGACATCAGGCCCTTCTGGGCACTGTCACAGCAGCCTGCCAGGGACCTGCTTCCCCTTGGGCCTTGCCCTCAGGAGCGTGTATGCTGCTTGTCTGCTGTAACCTCAAGTGTTTACTGAGTGTCTACTGCGTGCTGGTCACCAGCTGGGGCTGGGGCTTGTGATGAGTAATAGAGAAGGCCCCTCCCCTCTTTGCTGACAGACGCAAGTACCATTGCTGACCCTGGGCTGGGGGGGGGGGGGGNCCTGCTCTCTGCTCTCACTGCTCCTGAAGCAGACCCCTCTGGGTGCAGGGCAACGGCCCCGCTCCGGAGCAGCATGTGCCCTCGCTTCTCGGCTGGCCTTCCCCGGGGGAGTCACCGCGCACCACGGTGGNGTCTGGGACAAGCCAGAAGAGGACTGTCTGACATCTCTGACAAAAGGAGTCTTTTACAGGCTCTTCTTCAACCCCCCACCCTCACCCCTAGCCTGCCCTGTGTTGTAGCCACCTTCTCTTGGGGCGCCCCCCGGAGATTCTAGGCAGAGCCCAGAGTTCTAGGAGCACCCAGAGTTCTGACTGTGATGTAAGAAAGGAGCAGGTGCCTGGGCTGCAGGTGGGCGGCAGGTGAGCATCCTGACCCCCGCAAGTGAGCACTTGGAAAACCCCGCTCTCTCTGCCGTGCCCGGGGCTGATGGCAGTGGTGAGGTCCGCACACACCCAGCCTGGTGCTGAGGAAGCGGCCCATCTGGGATGCCTGTTGAGTGCAAGTAGACCTTCCTGGGGTGCTTTCTGAGAGAAGGAGAGGGTAGGGGGCCTCAACCTTTCAAAAGGAGGTAGACACCTATTTCAGGGTGGGGTGAGTATGTACGAGACGAGTACATATTCTTTGAGGCTTACAGGTACTGAAAAGCATAAAGAGTTTGGCATAATTCTACAGTCCCGAAACTGCTACCTCTTGGTGTTACATTCACAGTTTTGTTTTTGGGTTTTTGACTTAGCCATGTTGAGGAGCCTTTCTCCAGTGCTTCTGCTAACCTAACTGCCGAGTACATGTGCACATGCCGTAACACACTTAACTGTTCCCCTGACGCTGGCGATTCAGGCTCATCCCAGTTTCACCACTGAGGAATGAAAGGCTGCCTTCTGTGAGCTGTCCCTCACTCCCCTCTATGCCCAGAGGAGCTGAGCGCTCCTCCCACCAGGGTCAGCAGAAGGGGGCACTGGAGCCGACAGAGAGGTGGCCCAGGCCTGGTCCGTTGGTCCATTCCCCCGCCAACCCGCTCGCAGAAGCAGAGGCTGCCCTCTCTGGCTCGGGGAGACCGAGCACTCCTGTGCTGCCCACAGACTTGGTGACGTCTCAGCCATGTGAAGTAGGGAGATTGGACAACCCCCCCCCCCCCAAATCCCAACATCTGGCCTCTCTCGAAAGGTCAGACGTTTGGAGACGTGGGCCTGCGTGCCCCTGGCCGCGGCCTGCAGGGAGTGTGTTGCGGCTGCCTCCTCCAGGGGGATGGTGGGTGTCGGTCCTGCACCCCTGCCTTACCTGGCCCTGGCTGGCCCCTGCAGGCCGGGGACTTTGTCACCTGTTGCTTAGTAATGAGAACCCAATGCTTCATGGCCCGCTTGTGTAAAATCCACCTCCTAAGCCTCCACAGAGCGTGTCTGACTCTCACTGTGCCTTCTCAAGGTGACCTGTGGTAGGGTATGGTCCTCACAGAATGTTCTGCAAGAAAACCCCCAAACATGCTCTGAGGAACGCTGGTGCCAAAGTCATTGGCTGTGTTCGGGGTTGCTTCCCGAGAGATTCCTGGGGGACGGCTGAGGCACAACCAGGGTCTGGGGCTGCGAGGAGGGTGGCCAGCTGGAGGACAGCTCCGGGAGGGTCGCCATCCTGGGACATGCTCTCGGAACTAGCATCATGCTTGCCCCTGCCCTGGGCTCTGGCCGGGCCGGACCACCCTTGCCTTCTCACAGAGCACCCTCCCCCTCCTCTTTCTAACAGCCTCTGCAGGCCTTGGCTCTCTGGCCAGGCAGGCTGGGAGCTGGAGTGGACGCAGGGCCGAGATGCGCCCTACTCGCTGGCGGACCTGTCTCCACAGGCAGAGGAACCACTTGAAGTGGACAAATCTAGGGTCTGGGCAAGAACCGATCCAGGTTTTGTAGTGCCTAGAGTCTATACAATTTGGAAGCCCTTTTAAGGAAAAAAAAAAAAATATATATATATATATATCTATATCTATACACACACATACATATGTGTGTGTGTGTATATATGTCTATATATCTATATCTATATATATAAAATTACAAATATCTAAGTAGACGCAGGGGCCTGTGCAAGGCCGGGGGCCTGATGTCAGCCTCCTGAGCCTCCCCGCAAGCTGCCTCTGGCGCGGACTTGGTGGTGCAGGGGTCACCTCTGTGAGCCCAGGCTACCTGGGTCTTGCAGTGGGCAGGGGTGCTGAAGGCTGTTGGGACAGGCCAGGTGTCTGTCAGCTGGAGTCCCAGGTGTGGCCTGATGCTTGAACACAGGGAGGACTGGAGCTGAGAGATCAGGCCTGGGTGTGGGCTGGAGGTGAGGAACAAGGCTCACCATGACTGTGGCCGTTGCTTTGTGCTGACAGGTGGAAAACCTGAAGGAGAAGCTCATTAGCCAAGCCCAGGAAGTGAGCCGCCTTCGATCAGAGCTGGTGAGGCTCAACACTGCCATCCTCAGGTGGGGGGCGAGGGGGTGGCAGGGATGGCCAGGCCTTGTGCTTACTGGCCCTTCCAGATGGGATGTGCGACCCATCTCTCCAGGGCGCTCATGTCCAGCCCAAGCCGGGGCTGCCTGTGTGCCCAGCAGACAGCCACCCTGCCTGGGAGGTGCTCCCGGAATGCCTGGGAGGTGCTCTCTGAACACTTGCCTCCACTCCCTAGGCCCTCAGAGGTCATGTGACCCCCCCCCAAAGGGAGGGAGGTTAATTCTCATTTGCTGATGTAAAATAGAGTGTGAACTCTGTGTATAAATACGACTTTCTTGTTACTTTCACACTCGGGAAAATAGAATGAACGGGGCGGGGTGAAGGCTGTCCCTCCAGCTCCCCTTTCCTCTTGTCTTCTCCCGTTTCCGTCTTGAGCTCCTGCTACATGCCCTCCCTCTTCCGCCTTTCTCTTTCCCTCTCCTTCTCTCTTTTCTCCCCACCTCTCTCCCCTGCCCCCGTCCCCTCGTGGCCTCACATGCGTCCCCTGTGCTCCGGCCGTCTCCAGGGAGGCACGGACTTGGAGAAGCACCGGGACCTGCTGATGGTGGAGAATGAGCGGCTGAGGCAAGAGATGCGGCGCTTCGAGGCGGAGCTGCAGGAGCTGCGGGCCAAGCCGGCAGCCCCCTGCACGGGCTGCGAGCACAGCCAGGTGAGCGGGCCTGCCCTGGAGGGGCTCAGCCCCCAGCGGGGACCCACGTTCCTCACGGTGACCCCCTCCCGCTTGTCTGTCCTTCCCTGGGTCCCGGCCCCTCTCCCAACGGCCTGTGTGCAGGAGAGCGCCCAGCTCCGAGGCAGGCTGTCCCAGCTGCAGCTGGAGGTGGTGGAGAACAAGGGCCTGCTGTCAGAGCTGAACCTGGAGGTGCAGCAGAAGACCGACCGGCTGGCGGAGGTCGAGCTGCGGCTCAAGGACTGCCTGGCGGAGAAGGCGCAGGAGGAAGAGCGGCTGAGCCGGCGCCTTCGAGACAGCCACGAGACCATCGCCAGCCTGCGGGCCCAGTCGCCGCCCATCAAGGTGAGCGAGCCTTGGGGCCGTGGCCGCGTGCAGCGCCCTTGGGAGCGCTCTCTTGGCCCCCCGGCACTTGTCTTGATGAATGAGGGGGGCAAGTGGTCGAAGGACTCATCCCGGGTCTGCACATAGTCCGGCCCCTTCCTCTTCTTGCTGTCCAGGGCCAGGCGCGTAGCGGGCATCTGGCAACCGCGGCTTGAGGTGTCCGTGTGAGCCGGGCATGGATGTGACGCATCGCTAGGCTCTGTCCTCATCTTTGCCCTTCCTGTCGGTCCTGTGCCCAGGCTGGGGCCACAGCCAGGCTCTTGGGGAGCTAATTAAATGAGAGCATTCCGGGAGGCCCTTGCAGCTTCCCGGAGAGCCAGTACCTCGAGGCCTCTCTAGTTTTTTCTGGGGGCTCTTGGTGGGATATCCCTGATGGTCCCTTCCCAAGGCCAGCTGCATCTGAGGGCCCCGGGCTGAGGTCGAGGCACCTATGCGCCGCCATCCGCCCATCCCTCCTTCCCCCCACAGTATGTCATCAAGACTGTGGAGGTGGAGTCGTCCAAGACCAAGCAGGCCCTCAGTGAGTCCCAGGCCCGGAACCAGCACCTGCAGGAGCAGGTGGCCATGCAGAGGCAGGTGCTGAAGGAGATGGAGCAGCAGCTGCAGAGCTCGCACCAGCTGACTGCGCAGCTCCGGGCGCAGGTGCGCAGGCCGCATGCGGGTAGCACGTGGCTGTGGGAGCGCGTGTGCACACCCGGCTGGAAAGCCCGAGGCGGGCCTTCAGCACAGGGTGGCGGTTCAGCACTCGGGGGTCCGACAGACCTGGGTTCCAGCCCCGCCTCTCCCTGCTGCTTGCGTAACCAAGGCTAAGTTCTGTCTGTGTCTCTGTTGCCTCATCTGTAAAGTGATGTGATTGCAGAACTCGCCTCCCGGCGGGGCTCAGGGACGTGATTGTTAAAGGCTTCTCACACAGGGTCCAGTGCATGTGTTCGTGGAAGGGAACCCTGGTCACTGTCATGTGACAAGTGCTCGCCCCTAGCCTCCTGGGGCCTGTGGCTTGTGCACCTGTTGTGTGCAGGACCCAGGCTGGGGCTGATGCAAGGACGGAGCTGCATGGGGCTCCCAGACCTTTTGAGGAGCGAGATGGCCATCCACCCCTCTCCTGTGTGTGTGTGTGTGTGTGTGTGTGTGTGTGTGTGTGTGTGTGTGGACATGTAGGGGTCAGTGTTTGCTCATGAGGGCTGTGGGGTACATGTGTGGGGTAGGTGTGGGGCTTCTTTCAGGCTCCCCCCCTCTTCGGAGCCCCACGCTGAGCTTCTGGCCTTGGCTGTCAGATTGCCATGTATGAGTCAGAGCTGGAGCGGGCCCACGGGCAGATGCTGGAGGAGATGCAGTCCCTGGAGGAGGACAAGAACCGGGCCATCGAGGAGGCCTTTGCCAGAGCCCAGGTGGAGATGAAGGCTGTGCACGAGAACCTGGCAGGTGAGGCGGCCGACCGGGCCCCGCCTGCCCCGTGCTGTAGCCTTCATGTGGTCCCCTGTACACCTCGTGTGTCCCCGCAGGTGTCCGGACTAACCTGCTGACGCTGCAGCCAGCGCTGCGGACCCTCACCAACGACTACAATGGGCTCAAGCGGCAGGTGCGTGGCTTCCCCCTTCTCCTGCAGGAGGCCCTCAAGAGCGTCAAGGCCGAGGTGAGTGCAGCTCTCGACTGGGGGGCCGGGAGGCAGGGAGAGGCCCTGGAGCCCTGGTTCCCTTCCTCA
>NW_027551573.1:1836053-1845136 GCF_008692635.1 Crocuta crocuta
CACGGATCCCCTCCCCCACCCACACACTGCCACCCCCAGACCCTGTTTGAAAAACAGACTGGTCAGGGCAGCAATTTGGGTATTTGCCTTATTATGACTCTTTAAACCAAACATGTTACATATTTCCTTATATCCCAAACATGCCACGTATATTCTTACATCTGTTAGTTTTGATTTTTTTAAGCTATAGTTGTACAGTATGAGAATAGCCAGTGTCTCTTAAGTGCCTCCTACGTGCTAAGCCTTTTATAGCTGTCAGCTCCTTGAATCTGTACGACAGCCCTGAGGGCAGAGAGACTGATATATTTTGGGAATAGAAAATAGTCCTTTTTCTGTAAAAAAAAAAAAATTGTGTCAGTAATACATGGACATGGTAGAAAGTTCAAGCTGTGCAGAAGGACATCAGGTGAAAAGGAAGGGCTTCTCTCTGCCGCCCTGGCCTGCTCCTCAGAGGCAGATGTCTGTCAGAATTTACCCCTTGAGCGTTCTGAGCGTGATGATGCCTGTTAACGTGTTTGTGTGCATATATACCCTTCCCTCTTTACGCAGCCAGGGGGAATATATGCACGTGCCGTCTGCATTTTGGTTCTTTCCCCCGTGAAGTGTGATTGGAGGTCCTTACCTACCAAATTCTACAGATCCATGAATTAGATGGTGTTCTCCCCATTATACAGATGAGAAAAAGGAGGCTTGATAACTGAGATGGTGGCCTTAGGTACCCCAACTACTTGGGGATAGAGTGGAGTTTGGGTCCCACTGAAACGTAGTAGTAGTCAAGTGCTAGTGCTATGAAGTGAGGGCTGAGTCCTGCTGGCTCATTAGCAGAGCAGTAAGCCTCATTGAGGCTCAGTTTATTCCTCTGTAAAATGGGCCTGGCAGCAGTACATACCCACAGGGGCTATTGGAAAGAGTTGACCTGTGACAGCAGACATTAAATACTCAGCCCAGGGCAGGAGGCAGTAAGCAGCTGCTCAGGGGCAGGGGGAGGTGGCGGGCAGCGTGGTAAGGTAGGTGGGTGGAGCCAGCCCTTAACAGCACTGCACACCCCCCCACCAGATCGGCCAGGCCATCGAGGAGGTCAACAGCAACAACCAGGAGCTCCTGCGCAAGTACCGCCGGGAGCTGCAGCTGCGCAAGAAGTGCCACAATGAGCTCGTGCGGCTGAAAGGTGACTGCTGGGGGCACTGCCCCCCTCACCCCCCCAAGGCACAGGGGTCCCAACCTGGCTCAGAGATGTTGCTGTCCTTCCCCCAAGCCAGGCACCACTCCTTGGAGCTGTGTCCTGTCACTGAGGGGCTGCCGTAGCTCCATCTTTGTAGATATGGAAACCCAGAGAAGTCAGGCCCCGAGGGGTCCAGGTGGGCTGTTGAGGCACTGGGTGGGGGCAGCTGGTATGCCGCTTGTTTTGACTAAGGGCCTGGCCAAGCTTGAGGCTACCTGTTCACTGCACAAAGGTCTAGGGAGTGCTTGCGCTGTGCCAGGCGCTGTTCCAGACAGGGAGACATGGCCGTGAACCCACAGATGCTATTACTGCCCTCATGGTGCTCGCTTCAGCTGGGACAGCAGTGATCATTAATCACAGAGAACCCCAACATTGCCCATTACCGGGGCTGAGGAGGGGCTCTCAGAGCCCCTCGGTGTCTGACAGTCGAGGGTGTTGGGGGCTTCCCAGACGAGGAGGTGAAGCCAGAGCTGAGGCCTGGATGGTAAGATGGAGCATACAGGTGAAGGGGAAGATGGGACATTCTGGCTGTAGCGGGGAGTTTGTCATTCTGCTGAGGTCTCACCGAAGGGCTTGAAGCAGTCAGATCTATGCACCCACACACCCCAGGGATGCCTCGTTGCCTGGTTCTCTTTGCCCATCTGATTCCCAAGCCCTGTCCTGGCATCCATGGTGGCCTTTTAGAATGACAGAATAAGTCCCTTGGCTTACTGGGACCCAAGCCCCTAGTGTATAGAGGAAACTGGAGTCCTTGCGGGCTCCCCTTCTCAACTGGCTGGCCCAGGAAGAAAGGGTACTGACACATGAATTCATGATAGTGCGAGCGACTGATAACAGCTTTGAGGGCCACCGTCCCGTGGGTGGCCCTGCTTAGAAGGCAGCGGGTTCCTGAGCCACTGGGCTGCTCAGGACACCAGAGGATGCCATTGTGGAGGCAGTCTGATCTTGACCCAGCCTCTACCCTTCTCCCCTCCCCCACATAATCCAGGGAATATCCGGGTGATTGCTCGTGTCCGGCCAGTCACCAAAGAGGACGGGGAAGGACCTGAGGCAACCAATGCTGTGACCTTCGATGCTGACGATGACTCCATCATCCACCTACTGCACAAAGGAAAGCCTGTGTCCTTCGAGCTGGACAAGGTCTTCTCCCCGCGGGCCTCACAGCAGGACGTGAGTGTGGCCCTGTGGGGAAAGGGACAGAGAGCAGTGGAGGGTTGGGGACCCACAGGGCATGATGGGAGCATGGACAGAAAGAAATGGGAGACAGGATGGGGGAGCGTGGGGTGCTGGGATGCCTTGCTCCTTCCATTGAAGGAGAAAAGAGGGTGAGAAGCTAAGATTGAAGCCTCTGCAGGCTTTATGCACAGCCCACGGCACCTACGTGGCCCCGCCCACCCTCACAGCCCCACCTACTCTTGGGGCCCCTCCCACCCACGCAGCCCTGCCGACGGTCAGTCCCGTCCACCTACAGTACTCTGGCAGGTGTTGCTTCTCCAGCTGGGAGCAGCTGTGTAGGTCTTCGTAGGGGCTCCCTGCTGCTCCTTGGCCGTGCCCTCCCCCCCCCCCCCCCCCCCGCTGCTCCTGGCACCCACTGTGGAACCGTTGGCCTGTGGGAGCCACGTGGTCTCAGCAGCATCGTTCTTTTCTCATCTCTTCCTCGGCTGACCGGCCAGGCCTGTCTTGCCTGTGCCCTCCTGTCTCTGTGCTGGGCTTTACCTTTGCCCCATCCTGTCTGTTGGCCGGCAGGCCGCAGGAGGTGCCACAGGTGCTGGGGACGTGCTGGCCTCTGCCTTCATCTTGCTGAGCACTCCTCTGGTGCTGGAGAAGCTAGAGGTGGGGCCCCTGAGCTCCAGGGCTGGGTAGCAGACACTGCCCTGTCTTCCCTTCAGTCTTGGCAGCTAAATTGCCCATTGACATCTATCGTGACTTAGTAGTCCTACATTCTCCCACAGTGAGCCACTCGCCGGTAACAATGTGTGTTGTACTATTGCCAAAGGAGAAGGTGGTCAGGGGAGGTGGCTGGACTGTGAGCTGGTTGGGACCCCAGGGGGGGCTTGTGATCTCCATCTCACGTCCCCTCCCTAGGTGTTCCAGGAAGTGCAAGCCCTGATCACTTCCTGTATCGATGGCTTCAACGTCTGCATCTTCGCCTATGGCCAGACGGGTGCCGGGAAGACCTACACGATGGAGGTGGGTACCGGCTGCACAGGGCAGCGGCTAAGCGAGTGAGTCCCCGCCCCCTGCCGGCTGCCCTGGTGGCCTCAGGTTTTGTGCGGCCCAGGAGCAGAGCTGCTAGTTATCTGTGTTAGCCTGGGGGGCACCAGGCCTAAAGAGAGGGGCGCCTTGCCCCGGGCGGACTTGGGATGGGTCCCATGGGTCAGGGCAGGGCAGGTATAATGACCACAGGCTCTGAGGTCAGAGCCCAGACTGCCTCTGCATCTCCCGGGATGGACTTTTGTTTCATCCACGCGCATTTACTGGGCTCCTGCGGTATCGGGTTGGCGGAGGGCAGTCTCTGCTGCCGGGGCCAGGCCCCCTCCGGGGAGAGCCATGGGAAATGGGAGCACTGAGGGGAGGAAGAACCTCAACCGGAGATAAAAAGGGAAGGTGGCTCTTGGGGGTTTCTTTGGTTTGTTAGCATGGGCTTGGCTCTTGAGGGGTGCTGTGTGGTTCTCTGGGAAAGGGTGGGGACAGGTGTCCCGGTGTCTGGACAGGGGCCCGAGAAGGCTGGACAGGCACCTTTAGGGGAGGCTGCCATCGTGGCCCTTTCGTCCCAGTCTGGGCCCCGCTGTTGCCCTTGTTCTGGGATTCACGAGACTGGTTAGTGGGGGCGAGGCCAAGCCAGGTGGGGAAGTGAGGGGGTCGGGTGGCTGCTAACTCTGTCTTGGATGTTCAGAGTTGGGGTGACCCCCAGGAGCATCTCTCCTCCAACAATGCCTGCCGAGGCCCATGTAGATCAGGTGCCATTTGGGGCACCAGGCACAGCTTGGCCAGTGTCTGTTCCCGGGGGCCAGGCCACCAGTGGGGAGGCAGCAGTGCCCATAGCACTTCAGGCTGTATCCTGGCAGGTGCAGGGAGAAAAGTCTGGCTGAGAGGAGCCAGCAGTGAGGGAAGGATCAGGCATTTGTGGGGGAGATGCCTGGTCCCAGGAGGCAGCTTTGCAGCCAGCCCTGGGGGTGTGTGGAGAGCATTCAGCGACCAGGCACTGCAGGGCAGAGGCCACAACGCTGGCTGGAGCATGCTAGGGGTACTGAGGCCTGAGCAACAGAGGGTAAAGGGTGTGGGTGGGCTACTTCAGGGGAGATGGCATCTCAGGCAAGGACTCCAGATTTCTTTCTAGAAGGGTGGGCCAGGGCATGTGGGCCCCTGCCTGTGCCTCCCTTCCACCACCCACAGAGCCCAGCTCATGGCCTCCCTGACGTGAGCCACCCTCTAGGCAGAGGCAAGGAGATCATAGGTTCCCAGTGCCCCCTCCCAGGTGGCCCCCAGGACCAGGTGCGTCAGCCAGCCCTCTGCTTTAACTCTTACGCTGGTGGTGAAACTGAGGCCCAAGACGGTGAAGTTGCTTGCAGCTACTGGAGGGTGTTTTGGGGCAGACCGATGGGCAGGTGGAAGCTGTGGGCAGGGAGGCTGGCCCGTCAGTGGTCACCAGCAGGGAGGGGGCCATAGACCCCACGTGAGCATCTGCATGCCCCCCGCCCTTACGGTGGGGAGAGGCTTGGCTCACTGGGGCCTTGCTTCTGCCCCCAGGGGACCCCTGAGAACCCAGGCATCAACCAGCGGGCCCTGCAGCTGCTCTTCTCTGAGGTGCAGGAGAAGGCGTCCGACTGGGACTACACCATCACCGTCAGTGCGGCCGAGATCTACAACGAGGTCCTCAGGTGGGCAGCTCTGGCACTGCGCGTGGCCTCCGGGGTGGCTTCGTGGTCCTCAGGGCCGTGCAGAGCCATGTGGGATGACAACTGGAGTTGGGGCTACATGTCCAATCAGCCCAGGATCGGGTGGTCCCAGGCCCCTGCCCCACCTCAGGGGTGGCAGGGAGAACGCCTTGCTCTCAGTCCCCCTGGGATGCCCAGACCAGACTCAGGTGCTCCTTTTCCATCCGAGTCTACACACTCTCCCTGCACCAGGTGGTGATAAATGAGTGGGGGGCGTGAGGGGGCCTGCCCACAAGAGCTCAGTGCATTGTGGGTGCAGGAGTAGCGCCACTACAAGACTTTTGGGGGAACGTTTGATCTCTGCCCCTCAGCAGACTGAGTGCAGGGGAGGAGCTGGAGGAGAGAGGGGCTTAGCCCTATGGTGAAGGGAGGGAGGGTGTGATGGGGCGGGGGAGGGGGGTGCAGTGCAAGCAGAGGCAGAAGTGGGGGGAGGAGGGAGTGACCATCTAGCCCTGTCCCTGCAGGGACTTGCTGGGGCAGGAGCCCCAGGAGAAACTGGAGATCCGGCTGTGCCCAGACGGCAGCGGGCAGCTGTACGTGCCGGGGCTGACCGAGTTCCGGGTGCAGAGCGTGGAGGACATCAACAAGGTGCAAGGCTGGGGGGCCTGGAGGCAGGGAAGCGCCGGGGAGACCCCACGCAGACACAGGGCGGGAGCGGGACACGTGCAGCCTCTGCCTCTCCCCCTCTGTAACGTGCATGGGGTGACACTACTCGGGGACAGGGTGATTCCAACCACCTCACTCCAGACCCCGTGCCTTTTCCGTCTCTGCTCCCTGGCAGGTGTTTGAGTTCGGCCACACCAACCGCACGACAGAGTTCACCAACCTGAACGAGCACAGCTCCCGCTCCCACGCCCTGCTCATCGTGACGGTGCGCGGGGTGGACTGCAGCACGGGCCTCCGCACCACGGGTGAGTGAGGGCACCGGGCGGCCCCGGCCGAGGACCCCGGCCCCTGCCCCTGCTGGGGCGGCCTTGACCTGCCCGGTGCCCTCCCCGCAGGGAAGCTGAACCTGGTGGACCTGGCCGGCTCGGAGCGCGTGGGCAAGTCAGGGGCTGAGGGCAGCCGCCTGCGGGAGGCACAGCACATCAACAAGTCGCTGTCAGCCCTGGGGGATGTCATTGCTGCCCTGCGCTCCCGCCAGGGCCACGTGCCCTTCCGCAACTCCAAACTCACCTACCTGCTGCAGGACTCGCTCAGTGGGGACAGCAAGACCCTCATGGTGGTGCAGGTGAGGGCCTGGGGTGGCCGGCACCAGGAGCAGGGACCCCCTCCCCCCGGTGGCGCCCGTACGCCAGGCTGTGCAGGGAAGGGACCCTTGTCCTCTGCAGCTTCACAGTCAGTGAGCATGCTGCCCCCTCCAGTGCTGTGGGGGCGGCCTGCTGGCCTGGGTGGAGAGTGAGCCCTCGCGTCCCCTAGGTGTCCCCCGTGGAGAAGAACACCAGTGAGACGCTCTACTCCCTGAAGTTTGCAGAGCGGGTGCGCTCTGTGGAGCTGGGCCCTGGGTCCCGCAGGGCAGAGCTCGGGTCCTGGTCCAGCCAGGAGCACCTGGAGGTATGGTGACCACCACGGGCCCATCTTGGGCTGGCACAGCCAGGGCAGGGGCGGGAAGGAGGCTCTGGGACGGGAGACAGCCTGGAGTGGCGGGAAAGGGGAAGATGCCAGAAGGGGGTGGACCTAGAACTTGAACCCAGGAGCCTCTGTAGTCTAACTAGTTGACCTTGGCTTCTGATGCTTGGGCAGGTCCTCAGGCAGTTGGGGGGCGGGTGGGCTGCAGGCTGGGACACAGGTGCTCAGGTAGGACTCATTTTCTTCGTTTCATGTATTATCTCATGTAATTCTTACGATGACTGAGCATGGTGGGGGGTGGGCCAGGACCACGGCCCCCGCCCACCTGCTCACCCCCGCCCACAGTGGGAGCCGGCTTGCCAGACCCCGCAGCCCTCGGCTCGAGCACACTCGGCTCCCAGCTCTGGGCCCAGCAGCCGCCCAGGCTCCATCCGGAGGAAGCTGCAGCCCTTGGGTAAGCCTGCCCCCAGGCGGGTAGCCACTGGACTGCTCTGACCTGAATGGACTTTTTGTTTTCTTTTTTTTTAAGTTTATAAAACTGATCCGGAACCTGTCAGGGCAGACAGTGCTAGATCCATGTTACAGATAGTGTAAGGAAGAACCCAGCCCTTTGGGCTCCTAGCGGGGCTACTGACTCGAGGCCCGGGACGCAGTTCTCTGAGGCTAGGCTCCAGCAACACCTTCCAAAGCAGGCCCGGCGCCCCGTGCACTGGGCCTTGGCTCCGGGGGGAGGGTGGGAGGCAGGGCCCAGCCCCTGGCCCAGCCCCAGGACTGGAATCCAGAGCTCCAGCCCCCTGCTTGGCCCCGCTTCCCGAAGGGCCTGGCACACTAGCGTGCAAAGAGGTAGGGGCAGCAGGGTCCCGGGGGGTCCTGGCCTGAGGCAAGCCCACCAGTGAGACGCCTGTCACTTTGATTTCAGCCTGACGGCTGGGGCCGCAGAGTGTCCAGGTGAGTGTGGGGCCGGTGGCCCGGGCCTGCCCGCCCACCCACCTGGCCACCTTGGGTTGCAGGGCTGCGCCGGGGCGACGGCTGCTCAGGGCTGGGTCTGTCCTGCTGCCTGCTGTTTGTGCTTCTGCCTGGCTCCCTCCTGCCCTTATGCACCGAGGCTGACGGCCCCTCCTCCCCCTCCTGCAGGGAAGTCAAGGCCGGTACCTGTGTGACGGACGTGTCCACCCTGCCGGACCGGGGACTGAGTCCTGAGGCCTTGCTGGCCCGCTCCTGCTGTAGCACTGGGAGCCCAGGAGGCAAAGGCCTGGGTGGAGGCACCTCTTCCGCCCCCGTCTCCACTCAGATGAGAAACATGCTCGGAAGGAAATGGTGGCTCTCGTCTGTGGCTGTGGGTGCAAATGGCACGGGCTGGAAGGGCAGGGTGGCCCACTCTGCCTGGCAGGCCTGGGCCATCGGGGGCCCTCATGGGGAGGGTGGACCTCTCACCCAGCCCGGTCTAACTCTCCCCTGCCTGCCAGGCCCCATCTGCAGTGGATGGGCTGAGGAGCCCCAGGGGGCATGGGAACCATGGCAGCCGGGCAGTTTGGTGGGCACCCTGGGGCAGCCTGGTCCCACACTGCAGGGCGGGCCCCGGGCCAGACATGTACATAGTGTTCTAGGTGTACATAGGAGCACGGCCCTCCCCGCCGAGGGCTGGGCTGTATTTATGGCTGGCGGGAGGCCAGTGGGCCAGGATTCTGCTGCTCCCCTCACCTGCCTGGTACCAGGCTCTCTCCTTGCTCACTGGCCTCTTGACATCTTCCCCCCTTTGAAATCCTATTTAAGAACTTTTGGAAGCTTAGCCATTTTTACTTATTAAAATAAAAACTTTTTACATAAGTGTAGTCGGAGTTGGTCTCATGAGGCCCTGGTCAGATCACGGGGATGAGCCCTTTCCTGCGGCTCCCCACTGCTAGCTGGTCACCCACCCACACGACACGTTATCACCTGCATCCTAGAAGTTGAGAAACTGGGCTGGCTCCCCTTATTCCTGGCCTTGCCCCTTCGGTGAACTGGCTGTAGGTGGGCGCCACCCTCCTCCCAGTGCTACAGGACTCTGACCACAAGCTCAGTGACCCCCCTCCTGCCATGGGGTTGTCAGCCTGCACCTGGTCCTGGCCTCGAGGGGGACCGCACGGGGCCTCAGTGGGGCCCCCTTCCCAACTAGGGCGAATCTACCAGCTGTGGCCAAGGAGAACAAGGGCTTGGCACCCCTTGGCAACAAGGGGGCCCTGCAGGAAGTGAGTGCTGTTCAGAGCCCTCAGAGGACAGGGCAGCTGCCCCCTTCCAGTCCTGTCCCTGGAGGCCTCGGCGGGGGGGGGGGGGGGGGCCCAGAGGACCGTGCCGGCCACCCCCGGCCTGGCTGT
>NW_027551573.1:1845159-1855458 GCF_008692635.1 Crocuta crocuta
GGTAGCCAAGCCTGTGAGTCTGGGGTCCTGGCACCCTTAAGTTTACAGCTGTTGGCTGGCCCTGGAGGGATCCACAGGACAGCTGGGGGTGTGGCTGAGACAAAGGGATGGGCCGGTAGGGCCCAGCCCTCACCTGTTTCCCTGAGCCATGAAAGGGGGCGCTGCTGCCCACCAACCCCTCCCCACAATAGGTCTGAACTTACCCCTTCCAGCAGGCCTGGCACTCTGCTGCCCCCTGCTGGCCAAGCTGCCTGGCGCACCGCCCTGGGCCTGGACGGCTCGCTCTCTCCTTTGTGAGGGTCCAGGCAGGCAGCCCTGGGCCTGAGAGAGCCACGTGGCCAGAGAATGCCCCTCCAGGCAAACAAACAAGGGAATAGTTACAAATTTAATAAAATTCGCCTTATAAATTACAGCAGCAGCCCCAAGGTGCTCTTTGCTGCCCCAAGAAGCAGGAGTTGGCAAAGCCGGGCAGCCACTGGTAGGGAGAAGTTGTCTGAGAGCTCAGGGCTGTGCAGGTGGCCAGTGGGCCAACGCCACTACCTCCAGAATGGCCGCGGGGCTGCAGTAGGGGCCGGGCAGAGGCTCACGGGGCCGGGAGTGCACAGGGAACAGGAGTGGGGGATTGAGGCCAGGCCCAAGAGCACCTCAGTCCAAACTGGCCATGAGCAGGTGCAGCTCGCGGAAGGCACTGCCGTGGCGACCACTCAAACCCGACTTGCTCTTGACGAGGCCACTGATGCTCTTAAGCTGCTTGTAGCAGAGCCGGCACTTGTGTAGCCTGTGGGCAGAGAGACAGTGCTCGAAGTGCTAGGGCCTTTCCCGTCGGACCACTCCCGCCCTCCTCTTGGAGGCAGGCAGAGGCCAGGGACCCAGGACACATCCAGGCCATGCCCAGGCTCAGGGCAGAGCAGGCCACAGAGGAGCCCAGTCTGCCTCTACCCACCGTCCCACAGGGGTACACGGCCAAGCCACTGTTCCAGGCACGCCCCCCTCTATAGGCTGCCTCAGCAGAGCCGTCAATGAGCAGGCTGGGCCCCCAAGCCCGTGGACCCCTACACCCCAAAGCTGATACACGGCTTAGCCCCTCACCTCTCCTCCCGGCTGATGTCCACACCCACAGATGGTGGGGCCGCCAGGATGTCGGTGATCAGGGGCAGAAACCGCTGCAGGATCAGCTTCAGGGAGGTACAGCCAGTCTGGACGTAGCTTCAGAGGCAGATGGACGATGGAGCCACAAATAGAAAGATGGACAGGGATGGAGGGGTGGACAGGGACGGAGGGGTGGACAGGGACGGAGGGGTAGACAGGGGCGGAGGGGTAGACAGGGGCGGAGGGGTAGACAGGGACGGAGGGGTACACAGAACAGGGACAGCACAGGCTAGTTCTCACTGTGGCCCCTCCTGACTTGGTGGGGATGGTAGAGCTGCAAAGCCGCTTCACGTGGGCACCAGCCCTGGGATCCTTCCCGGGGTCCCTGAAGGAGCCTCCTGTCCCTCCCATCCCTGCATGAGGCAGGTGTGGCTCCCCTACACATACCTCTCATACTTGCTCTGCAGAAGCTTCTCGATCTGCGGTAGGACCGTGGTGCACAGGTCCAGCTTCCACAGAGAGCTGGGGAGAGGGCCGGGGACACGCTTAGCACCTGGCTCTGCCCGCCCAACCACCCCGTCCGCCACAGCCACTTACGCCTTCTGGTTGACAATGTTGAGGAGGTCCACTACCACGGACAGGTCATTGATAGCCACGGCCGAGTCCACCGATGTCTGTGCAAAGAGAGCAGCTTCAGAGGGGATTGGGGACAGAGCGGCCCCTGCCCGGGTGTGCGTGATGACAGGCTCTGTCGTGGGGGTTAACGACACTGCACCTAAAGTGATCACTGTGGGGCCCACAAGGAGGTGCTCGATAAATGGCAGCTTGTGAGGGTGACGATGGCAGAACGGGACGTGAAGTGAGCCGGTGTGGTGACGGGGGCCGCCCCGCCCCACCGCCTCGCCTTCTTGGGCCAGCCCAAAGCCCAGGGGAAGGGTGGTGCTTGCCTTGATGTCACCCGTGGTCCACACGGCCCGCACGGTGTCCAGGTTCTTGTGGCGGCTGGTGAGCACCACGCACATGGTGTCGTGGCCTTTGCGGATCTGCAACATGGCGTCCTCGTCGACCAGCTCTGCCTGCTGGGGTATCTTCACGGCCTATGTGGGACGGGCGCCCCCGTGCCGGCGGTGAATTTCTGCCCTTGCCCTGTGGGCCTCCTTCCCGCCCACAGGCTGGACCCCCACTCACGGGCAGGAAGTCAGAGGCCTTCAGCCCGATGGGCTCGTTCCGGGTGGCAGGGATGATGGCAGGCTCGGCCTTGGGTGCGGGAGCGGGAGTGCCAACCGGGGGCCGGGGCAGGACCTCGAGCTGGTGGGGTCCAGGGCTCAGCGGGTAGCCAGCCTGAGGCCTCCCTGTCTGCCCACCCTGGCACGAGGGCCCCCAACCTCGGTTCGGGACTTCGGCCCCTCCCCCAGCCCCACACTGCGCGCTCCACACCTAGACGTACATTTGGCACCGGGAACTGCGAGTCTGTGGGTGGGCTGGGCTTTGCTGCCTCCTTAGCTGTGGCCACGTCTGGAGGAAAAGGGGAAGATCTCTGGGTCAGCTCAGGCCAGAGGGACTGGCGGGAAGAAGGTAGGGCTATGGTGGGCCTCTGGGTGGCGCCTGTTAACTGGGGGAGATGGGCAGGAACCAGTGGGGCAGCTGAGGAAGGAGATAGCAGCAGTGGGGGGGAGGGGCCATTAGGCGTGGGAGGCTCCGGGGAAGGCCTGAGGGTGGGGGTTGGACCTGTCCCCTCCCTTTCCACCTTCTCCACAGCAGGTCTGGCAGAAAGCAGGCATCAAGCACTGTGTGTGGATGGGACCCAGGGAGCTCCCAGGAGTGGCCATCCTATCCCCTCACTGGGAATGGAGTGTGGGGAGGGGGGCCTGCAGTGAGTAGATGGTGAGTGGGGAGCACAGGAAATCCCACTTTGAGGGCGAATGATAAGATGGCCCCTTGAAGAGGCAGCCAGGTAGAGGGGAGGGACAAGGGCAAGGACAAGGATGCCCCACCAGGCTTCTTCTCCAATCCGAAAGCAGATGGTTTCTCCCCACAGCAAAACCCAAACCCCCAGCGAGGGCCTGGCCTCCACTCCCAGACCCCAAGCCCCGCCTTCCACCTCCCTCCCCCCAGCTGCTTTTCCTGGCCCTTCCCCCTCCACAGGCCCATGGTAGCCCTCTCTCAGCACACCACACCCCTGCCTCCATAGCACGCCCCATCTGCAGCCCCAGCAGCGTGGCTATCTGTCTGCCGTCCACCCTCCTCACTAGGGTGTGGGCCCCTGAGGGGAGCACCTGCCCCCCTTGCTCATGCTCCCTCACCAGGGCCTAGCCTGGGGCCCGGCGCACAGCAGGTATGAGAGATGGGATGGTGCTCTGGTAGGTGAGGCCCGGGGAGCTGGTGACCCTGGGAGGCTGAGCTCTGCCCCCCCACTCACCATCCTCCGGGGGTGCCGGGAAGGGCTCGCTTCTTCGGGGTGGTGTCCGACCTGCAGAGGCAAGTGGGGCTGGGGCCTGACATTGGCCAGCCTGGGGCTTCTGCCTGGCCCTCAGAGCCGGGAGGGGCCAGGACAGAAGGTGGTTCCGAGGTGCACACACAGCTGCAGGCCTATGACCCTGTTCCCCGTCCCAGGAACCCCCAGGCCTGCCCCCTCCCATCTATCTGCCCCCGGGGTGCCTTCCCTTGCTCGGGACGGGCTGGGGCAACGAGTGACCGCGGGGCCTCTGCTGGGGTCTCGATGACCTGGGAGCAGAGCCTGGGGCCCAGGTGTAAGCTGGGAATCAAGCCACAGAAGCAGAGTGACATCGACGCCGTCCCCCATAAAGGACCGTCGGCCTCTGCGCACAGGTGGGGACCCTGGGTTGGGCAGGGGCCGGGCCTCACTGATGCTGTTCTTGGGCTGGAAGATCTCGTTGTACTCCTCGGCGTTCTGGATCTCGGCCCGAGACTCCCGCTCGTCCCGGTCATCCTCGCTGCTGGGGCTACGGCGCTCGCTCTCCGAGTTCTGCTTCACCCTGTGGGGCAGGGCCGGGCCGATAGGTGGCCAGTCTGGCGAGCTGGGGCCGGTCCCCCAAAGCCTTCGGGAGCCACCCGCCTCCGGAGCCCTCTGGGGCCCTGAGCACCCTACCTCTGAGGCTTGCCGCAGGCTGTGCTGGGCCGCTCATAGATGCGCCGCAGCGGGGCACTAGGGTGGGATGGCTGTTGCGCCAGGGGTCGGCTGTCCTGCACAGGGTCCTGGGCGACGGTGCCTGTCCTGGTGACCCGCGTCAGGTCCACCACATAAGAGGAGACGTTGCTCTGGGAGAAGGCCACACCTATCTGCAGGAAGTGGCAGAGCTGGGGTATGGGTGGGCGGGACCCCAGCAGGGCCGGGGGCACGTGAGGGCCTGAGAGGGGGGTGGTGGGCGGCTCTCTCACCAGCTGGTCGTTGCAGACAGCCAGGTCGGCCACCTTGCCCCAGCTGACGAGGACCACATCGAAGCAGCGCTCGGGCTCCCAGCCGTAGACGCGCAGAGAGTCCTGGCAGCCACTGTACAGGCAGCAGCCATCGGGGTTGAAGAGGACGCTCCTGGGCCAGGCGAGAGTGGGCCGTGGGTCCCACCGAACCCAGGGAGGCCATGGGGGGGCCCCGGACAGAGGGAGCAGAAGCGGGGATGGGAAAGGCCCACCCGTCGCCACAGCCCCTTGCCCCGGAGGAGGGCACAGCCCCACCGCGCAGCTGCCTGCGTACCTGACGGGCCCTGGCTCTCCTTCGATGCAGCTCACCACCTGGAACTTCTCCAGATCCCAGAACCGGATGGTCCTGCAAATGCAGTCAGGTTGTGCCAGGGAGCCAGTGTCCCCATGCTGGCCTCCTGCGGGCCTGTGCCTGGAAAGCCCGCTTCTCTGCCAACACCTGTCCCCCTGGCTTGTGGCCGCCAAGGGCCATGCTTAGGGCCAGGGGATGACCCTGCGCAGGCAGGCGGAGGGACTCAGTGGGTACGAGGTGAGCCATGACAGCCCAGGACACTGGGGCCGGGGAACCAGGGCTGGGGGTGAGATGGGACGAGGACCCCACCCTGGCTTGGCCGGGAGCTAGTTCAATCTACAGAGCATGTGAGAGATGGCGGCCATGGACACACAGGGACGGGAGAGATGGCAGTCAGAGGCGCACAGGGACGGGAGAGATGGCAGTAACAGGTGCACAGAGATAAGAGATGGCGGTCACAGACACACAGAGATAGGAGAGATGGCGGTCACAGACACACAGGGACAGGAGATGGCGGTCACAGGCACACAGGGACAGGAGATGGCGGTCACAGGCACACAGGGACGGGAGAGATGGCAGTCACAGGCGCACAGAGATAGAGATGGCGGTCACAGGCACACAGAGATAGGAGAGATGGCAGTCACAGGCGCACAGGGACAGGAGATGGCGGTCACAGGCACACAGAGATAGGAGAGATGGAGGTCACAGACACATAGGGATGGGAGATGGAGCGGTCACAGGCGCACAGATTTGAGAGATGGCGGTCACAGGTGCACAGAGATAGGAGAGATGGCGGTCACAGGCGCACAGGGACAGGAGATGGCGGTCACAGGCGCACAGAGATAGGAGAGATGGAGGTCACAGACACAGGGATGGGAGAGATGGCGGTCACAGGCGCACAGATTTGAGAGATGGCGGTCACAGGCGCACAGAGATAGGAGAGATGGAGGTCACAGACACATAGGGATGGGAGAGATGGCGGTCACAGGCGCACAGATTTGAGAGATGGCGGTCACAGACACACAGAGATAGGAGAGATGGCGGTCACAGACACACAGGGATAGGAAAGATGGCGGTCGCAAGCACACATAGATAGGAGAGATGGTGGTCACAGACACACAGAAACAGGAGAGATGGTGGTCACAGGCGCACAGAGATAGGAGAGATGGCAGTCACAGACACACAGGGATGGGAGAGATGGCAGTCGCAGGCGCACAGAGATATGAGACATGGTGGCTGCAGGCGTACAGAGATAGGAGAGATGGCGGTCACAGACACACAGGGATGGGGGCGATGGCAGTCACAGATGCAGAGATAGGAGAGATGGCGGTCACAGGCGCATAGAGATGGGAGAGATGGCGGTCACAGACATAGATTTGAGACACGGCAGTCAGAGGCACACAGAGATGGGAGAGATGGCAGTCACAGGCGCACAGAGATATGAGAGATGGCGGTCGCAGGCACACAGAGATGGGAGAGATGGCGGTCGCAGGCGCACAGAGATGGGAGAGATGGCGGTCGCAGGCGCACAGAGATGGGAGAGATGGCGGTCGCAGGCGCACAGAGATGGGAGAGATGGCGGTCGCAGGCGCACAGAGATGGGAGAGGTGGCAGTGGCAGGAGCACAGAGATAGGAGAGATGGCGGTCATGGGCGCACAGAGATGGGAGAGATGGTGGTCGCAGGCGCAGAGATAGGAGAGATGGCGGTCGCAGGTGCACAGCGATAGAGATGGCGGTCACAGGCGCACAGAGATAAGAGAGATGGCGGTCATGGGTCACAGGCCTTGCTCCTCCCCCCTCACCTGTCAGAGCTGCCAGAAGCCAGGAGGTACTCATTGGGGTGAAACTCCACCACGTTGACAGGCCCCGTGTGACCTGGGAACTCGGACATCATCTTGCCAGCAGTCAGATCCCAGAGCTGGAGCAGGGCAGGATGGAGGTCGGGACCAGGCCTGGGATCCTGGCTACCGGCTCTCCCTCTATTCCCACCCCAGCTCTTTATCCACAAACCGCCTTCCACTCTGGACAGGCTTGGGATATTCGAGCCCGATTGGGGGTGGGGGGGAGGACCCAGCCTGAGTGTGATCAGCATACCCCAGCCACCCTGGGCCCAGGTCAAGCCAGGAGCTACCTTCACCGTGTGGTCATCTGCAGCCGATGCCAACCACTTCCCATCGGGGCTGAACCGCAGACACCGCACAGCCTGGCTGTGTCCCTGAGAGGAGGACAGAGCACTGAGCTCACCGGAGGCGCCTAGGCCCACTGGGCCTCCCTCCTCACCACCCCGCTCTTGACAAGCAGGCGTGTGCGGGACGTGGCCCAGAGGGTCCCACAGAGGGACACGTCTCCTCGTGCGTCATGCCGCCCAGGCCCACGGGACGCTCCAGGAAACCCAGGCTGCTTGGCCATCCATGTAGTTTGGGACACAACATGTCTTACGCCTCTTCCTGGAGAGGTATGTGTCCTCTCTCAATGTCGAGGATCTAAAGACCTCCAAAATTGTTAAACTCAGTGCTTTCAAACACATATGAACAGGATGCTTTCTACCTAATGAGGCCGGTTACCCGCCTACACCACCAGAGCAGGGAGCGCAGTTTGGTAAGTGCGGCTCTGGGACGAATCGTGGAAAGTGGGGACCCGGTGGACCGCCCATGGCACCCCTGCTTCGCTCTAGATTCACGTTTCTCACCTGGACCCTCATTTTCCGCATTGTCACCTGAGTGGGACAGAGCTCCCCCCACCCTCCAGCCCGGGCCTGGGCCCAGGCACCACCCCAGGCTCCAGGACTGCACTGTGCTCATGGATGAGGGGCAAAGGGCACCTTCCTTACCTTGTATCGGAAGACACAGCCTTTCCTCCTGATGTCCCAGAGCTGCGGGGAGAGGGGCAGAGGGGCAGAGTCAGGACAGGTCATTATGAAGGTAGGCCTGGGCCGGAGGGGCCTAGCCCAGCTCAGTCTTGGAGCTCTGGTCAGAGGGTGGAGTGCAGCCACGAGCAGAGAGGGCTTCTAGGCACCCGCAGCTCATTATGCCCCAATATGGTGGGGTTTTGGAAACTGTTTACTGAGGGTGGGCATTCTTTATTTTTTTTGCTGAAAATATTACATTTTAATTTTTTATTTATTTCTTTTTGAGAGAGAAAGAGAGAGCATGAGTGGGAGGGGCAGGGAGAGGGGTCTGAAGCGGGCTCTAGGCTGACAGCAGTGAGCCCCACGCGGGGCTCAAACCCACAAACCATTAGATCATGACCTGAGCCAAAGTTGGACGCTCAGCAGCCTGAGCCACCCAGGCGCCCCAAAGCTGGGCATTCTGAGCAGATGTCTGGTGAATATTTCCACATCCCCTTCCTCGGAGGGTGCAGACGCTACCAGAGAGGGAAGATGCACCCCACACCCAGAGCCAAAAGCTACCTCCTCAGATACGACACACAGTCTAGCGCCCACCGCCAGCCCAGTGGGGGGAGGCACAGGGCCCAGAACAGGGTCTCACCTTGATGTTCGTGTCCTGGGAACCTGAGGCCACGAACTCGCCGTACGGGTGGAAGTCCAGGCTGCAGATGTTGGCTTTGTGTCCCATAAGTGTGCGAAGAACTGTCAAGGAAGAGAGCAGAGACGGGGCATGAGAGGCAAACAGGACACCCGGTGGAGGGAGGGCCATTGTGTCCCGCATGCAGGTGCTTCCACGGTAACTGCACAGAAAACCAAAGCAGCGATTTCAAAAATAGGGAGACAGATCAACCAGAGTTCTACCACCCCAACAACAGATTTTCCTGTTTCCCTCCCGAGAGACAGAGCCACTTCTGTCATTACCTGAGCCCCAGGAAATGCAGTGCACACTCCCTATGGCTTGCACCCCCGGGCTCGTCCCAGCGTGCTCTCACAGGGCGCTGCCCTAGAGTCAGCAGAGCAGGACAACTCTTGCACTCGGTTCCCTTGTGTTCTCCTGGGCCCCCCACCACAGCTGAGACAGAAGAGGGGTGCAGGAGAGGTCCATGCTGGGGGAGAAGCTGCTTGGTTGAAAAGAGAAATCCAGGAAGGCTTTTTGGAGGAGGTAGTATTTGAGCAGGACATCAGTGGGTAGAGGACGAGGAAGGCTATCAGGTAGAGGGAAAAGGTGGGCAGAGGTCCCCGAGGAGGACAGCTGGAGGGCATGCCTGGAGTGATCGTGGTCCTCACACCAGCCCCCGTCCAAGGGGTCTTGATGGTGGCTGTGAGGACGGGACGGAGTGGGATGGGAACCAAGAAGACAAGAAGGACAGGACTGCCGCCCTGGGGAACCTCGGCTCCCACCCTCCGAGCATTTGCAGGCAGATCGGTGGCCAGGCCCGGCCCAGCCTACGGGCACACCTTGTGCTTTTATCTCAGAGTATTCCCGGCACGACTCAGATCTGCTGCTTCTCTCTGGCCTCGACTGTCTTGCTTGTTAAAAGACTTATAATTTTACAATCTGAATGAAACAGATAACCCAATTAGTGCAGGGGCCAAGGCGCGTGGGAATCCAGCCATCTTTAGGTTTGAATCAAGGCGAAACAGTTGCCTTGTGAGGTAATGAGCTCTCCGTTGGAGGAGGTGTTCAAGCAGATTCCAAACGTAATGCTTTAGGGACAGGAGAGGTGAGCTGCGAGCACTGAGTCAATTAAACAAACTCCAGTGTACGATTGGCTCCATCCCTCAAGGTCCAGTTCCAGGGCCCTGGAGTCAGACGGAAACAGGAGCGGTTTGGCTCTGCTCCCTGCTTGCTATGTGGCCCTGGACAGTCCCTTACCCTCTCCGAGCCTCACAATGGTCCTGACCAGAGTTAAGAAAGTGGACATAGGTGCTTAGCGTGGGACTGCACACAGAAAGTGCTCAATGAATGCCAGCTATAGTTATTCTTGTTGTAATTCCTTTCTGCATGAGAGCTGCTTCCTCTGTCCTCCAGTGGAGCCTTTTCCCGTCCTCTGGCCTCAGAACACATAACCTGGTTCTCTGTCTTCTGGCACCAGTGAGGGCTCCTCAGTGCCCATGGCCATTTGGGTGCCTCCCTCCTCCCCAGAACATCTGCTGAGCACTGCTGGTGTGTGGAGAACAGCCTGAATGACATCAGCACATTAGCCCCTCCCGCCCCCCCAACTGCCCCCAAACACCACCAGGAGGCGGGCGAGGGCCTGAGGCTCAGAGGGTGGAGCAGCCTGCCCGAGGCCAATCAGCAGGGCGCAGGGCCAGATTTTCAAGCAGGCGTCAGTGTCTTGAGAAGCATGTTTTACCACGTGACCCTTTACCTAAGTCAAGGGCGCTCATCCGTCTATGGCTCCTAACACAGCCAGGTGCACCTCAGGGCAGGATCAAGCGAGCTGCTCCTCCGATCCACCTTGAGGTCAAAGTGCAGCCCTCTGCCCCCCACCCACCATATCCACCCGTCCTACTTGGTGCCACTCTGCAGCAGGCCCTGTCGGGCGCCAGGCTGGGACCGAGCCACCTTTACCTCCTCCGCAGCATGTA
>NW_027551573.1:1855486-1876821 GCF_008692635.1 Crocuta crocuta
CTGCCCCATGCCGCCAGGGGCTCAGGGGCTGCTTTGCTGGCCGAGTCCAGGGCCAGAGGGTACAGATATGTGCTGGCTCCTGCTCCACTCCATGCCCACCTCCCAGCCCAGTTGCTTTGCACCCCTCTTTGCTTCCAAAATCCAGCCCTGCCCCGAGAGGATGTGGCAGCTCCCAGCCCCGTGTGGGCCAGATTCGGGCAACACATCTGCGTTGATGGCTTCCTGCGGGATGGCTGGGCCGCCCCGCCCTTGGCCTCTGGCTTAGCCGTGGAAAGCAGGCAGGACCACATTCTTCTGGCGTGACTTCTGCCCTTGCTCTTCTGTCCTAGGAGGGCCCCTGGAAGTCGTCGTACCGCAGGCCTCAGTCACAGGATCCCAGAGTTGCAGAGTGGGGGGGCATCCTGGATCAGTCTGCCCCATGTGGGAATCTCCAAGCTGCCCCAGTGGAATAGCTGCTCGACCTCCGCCTAAACCCTCCGGTGACAGACAGTGACAGTCAGGGAGCCCTTTGGGAAGCCCCTGTGCACCTGGGGTGCCAATCGGCCCGTCGTCTGCACTCAGGCTGTGGTGGGTGGGAGTGGAGGTCGGCCTGAGGTCTTGGCTCTTCCTGCCAAGGCTGCTGAGGGCAGGTTTCTGTCCCATCACTGAACCCCCAAATCGCAGGGTGAACAGCACAAGGCCGGGAGTATTGATGTCAGGATTTGAGTCCCAGGTTCTGCCATGCCAGCCATGGGGTCTTCAGGAAGCTCAGGGGCCCTCCTTGGGCCCTAGTTTGCCTATGTGTCAAATAAAGGGGCCCTGCCAACCTGGCTCTGCATCAGAATCACCTGGAAGCTTACTGAAAGCCAGATGTGGGCCCATGCCACTATTGAATCAGGTTCTCCAGGAGTGAGGTCTGGGCCACGTTTGGAATGAGCTCCCCATGGAGTAGCCGACCGTGAGGGCCCCGGGCCCGGGATCCCATGGGTGTTCAGTTTTTATTCTTTGCCTGCCTTGAGCTCCGCAATTTTCTGTATGTGAAGTAGTCATGGCTGAGAAAGTGCGGCGCCCCTGGCTTCTCCCTTTTGTCCTTTGCTCCTCAGTGAATGGTGACTGGCCGGTGCTATCCCTTGGGATTCTGATCCAGGCAGAGACTTCCCAGGAAGCAAACCGCCTTCTGCCTGAGCCGTTCTGCCCTCTCAGCTGGAGCCCAGTGGGCCGGCTTGCTCCTCCCTGGCCCCTCGAGTCCAGCACTACCCAAGCACAGCGCCCCGGCTGGCTCCCGCGTGTGGCCAGGCGGCGGGAACACACGCTGAGACGCTAAGCATGCAGCCCCGGTTTCATAACTCGGGGGGCTCCATCTTGCACACGCAGCCCATCACTGGGAGGGCAAGCATCACCCAAACAGCCCAGGGGCGACATCTCTCCTGAGGACCATCTACACAAGAAGACCACTAATCTTGAGCAGAGAGAACCTGGCCACTGGGCATACGTGGCTGACGGCGGCTGTGCTCCCGCAGAGGTAGAGCACGCAGCACAGGAGAGGCCCAGAAAGACCTTGGAGTCTCAACCAGGCAAGGGGGCGCTCTTCTGGAGAAAGCAGCCTCAGCAAAACCCCAGCAGCGGTTTCCTCTCCTGTCCCTCAGATACTGGAGGACCTCCCGCCTGGCATGTTAGGAGGTCCAGGCCGGACACTGGCAAATGGCAGCGAGCAAGCAGGTTTTCCTTGGACCCCTCACTGTTGGCCTGCACGGTGCTCTGCAAAGCTGCTGAGCTAGCTGTCGACATTCACAAACGGGGGGATCCCACTGAAATTTCCAGATTCCCAGCTTCTCTTAAACAAGTCTGTACGGCTGGCAACACTGGGCCCACATGCCATGTGGCAGCCCCCCCAGGGAAGGCGAGACGCCCCCCAGGGCCCGGGACCAAAGGCGCAAGTCTATACACCGAAAGAACCCAGCAAGGACCTAGCAAAAGTCCAGGGGTCACCACTGCAAAACCTCAGGACACTGGGACAAAGTGCCTGCAAGGTCGCAGATACAGGACAAGCAGGTCCCAGGTGAGGGACCCAGGAGACCGCACAGACCTCCCAACAGCAACTCAAACAGGACCCCACCATGTGATGTAGCTGCACCTTCAAAATCCTGAGGGAAAACTATTTCTGACCTAGAATTCTACAGACTCTAAAAAATAAATAGATAAAAGAGGATGAGGGCAAGATAAAGTCATTTTCAGCCACAGACGGTCTCTACAACTGAGCCTGTCACGCACCCTCTCCGTGAGCTGTGAGAATGTGCTCCAGCAAACAGAGGCAGAAAACCAGGAAAGAGGGCAACTTGGACCCTGGCACGGCAGAGAGATGGGGACAGTTCCCTGAAGACAAGGCGGCCCCAAGATGGCGGCTGGGCTGCAGGCTGGCTGCCCCCACGCCACCCGGACCGGGCGGACAGAGGCTCTGAGAAGACACCTCGATTACAGGACGGGTTTGAGAGGAACTCAAGAAGGCTGACTCTTCCGGCAGAGGATTTGGGGACAGATTAGTAACAAACATGTAAAACACATATAGATGTAAAAAGGATGGTTATTACCTCAATCAACTGTGAATACTGTCCCTGTGGTCCTGGTCCTAAAAACACGGACTATTCACAAGCTGAAAGTAGGGAGGCGGAGGGGCGGCGCTGGGAGTGCCAGAGGTTAGGGCGGGCAGCTCTAAGAGAGCTAACTTTTTTTTTATTAAGGAATCTCTACACCCATCATGGGGCTCGAACTCACACCCCCAAGACCAAGACCCACACGCTCCACTGACTGGGCCAGCCAGGCTCCCGTCAGAGAGCTAACTTCTTGTCTTCCATGGGAGGAAGGCAGCAAGAGACGTACAGAAGACACAGGAGTTGCCAGAATTCCTTGTTCCTCAGGAAAGCGGAGGTAGCGAGACACGAGGGAGGACAGGGGTTGAGCCCCTGGAGACTGGGAAGGAGTGGGGCGAAGCCTTCTCGTTTCCGGCATGAGTATTTGTAGTGACCGGCATTTGACTTTCTAAGCTCTATACGACTTCTACAATAATGAAAACCGAATTCAAACAAACAGCACAAGGAGACAGAAGACCCGCACACCCCAGGCCTCATTGCTGCAGGCAAGTTAGCCAGAGCGGAGAGGCGGCCGCCCCCACGTCGGGGCACACGCACCCCGGTTCTCCCCACAGGCCCCCACGCTTGTTCATGGGTCTGCGTGGCCCCTGGTGTTCTCCCAGGTCCTGAATCCACACAGACACCCACCCGCCCATCCACTGCTGTCCAGGACCTCTCCTGGGCGTCGGCACTCAGAGGCAGCACGTGGGTCGCTGCTGCCAGGCTCGAGGGGGCGGCAGCTGCCACATGGGCTGGTAAGGTCTCCAGGAGGGAAGCACCCAGGGGCGCCTGGGTGGCTTAGTCGGTTAAGCGTCCGACTTTCGCTTGGGTCATGATCTCGCGGTTCATGGGTTCAAGCCCCGCGTCGGGCTCTGTGCTGACTGCCAGCTCAGAGCCTGGAGCCTGTTTCAGTCTGTGACTCCCTCTCTCTCTGACCCTCCCCTGCTCACGCGCTCTCTCTCTCTCTCTCTCTCTCTACTAGAAATAAATAAAAAGATACAAAAAAAAAAAAAGGAGGGAAGCACCCAACGGAGTCAGGACAGGCTTCCCAGAGGAAGCAGCTCATGGCAGAGCTTGAGACAACACGACCGCAGGTGGACATGTGGGGAAGGCAAGCGCAGAGGCCTACTTTTGGCAGCTTCTAGGTCCCAGACACGGATGGAGCCCGACTGGGAGCCGGCCACGATGAGCTCCTCCGGGGTGTTGAGGCGGACGCTCTCCACTGGGGACGTGTGACCCGTCAGGCTCTGTGGGGAGAGGGGAGCAGCTTCAGTGCATTGTGCGGAGACCCCCCAGCTGCCGCCCCAGTTCCTGGCTCCCCCCAGAAGGGCAGCAGCAAGAAGTGGCTCAAGCAGGGAGGCCTGCTCCCCGGGGCCACACCTAGGCCCTCCTGCAGACCGGCTGGGCAGCCACTTCTCCCGGCTGCGGCTTCCAGGGCCAAAAGGGCGCCAGACCCGTCACGCTCCAAACCCCTCCCACTGCCCAGTGTGCCCCAGATGAGGACGCCATTTGCCCGAGTGGCCCTGGGCCCCTTGCAGGGAGCTGCTGACCCTCCAGCCCCGAGTTCAAACCACGGCCCACCTAGGCTTTGCTTCCATGTGCACTTTGCCTGGCCAAGCTGCTCGGGAGCGGAAACCCTGACAGAACCGAGGCCTGGCTGGTCAGCGGCACACATCTCACCCCTCTAGAAAGCCTGGTTCCCTGGGGGCTGCGCCTGGTGGAGAACCCAGCCACGCTCCCAGGCAGGGGCCCGGGGAACCCAGAGAGCAGGGCAGTGACTCTACTGCTAAAAACTCTCACCCAACTCGGCACAGGCCAGAGCTGAGCAGGGCTAAGCCAGGTCCCGGCCCAGCCCCTTAGAGGAGTGGGAGGTGCTGGCATTTCCAGCTTGCTGGAGAGAAGGCTGGAATGTGAAGTCCATAGCAGCTGTCACTCCCCGCCCAGCACTGGCCACCTCAAGGCACAGTGGGGACTCCATCATTGTTTGCTAAGACGATGTTCTGGGGGGGGTGGGGGGATGCAGGGGAAGCTGAGCTCCAGCAGAACTACCCCAAGGCCAGACAGTCACAAGCAGCCTGTGTGACTCACAGACGTCACCAGCATGAGTACAAACGGGTATAAACTCCTTGGGGGTGGGGGGGGGGCACGCTTAGAAATGCACATTCCCTGCATGCTACAACCTACCTCTGGGGGCCTACCCTGCACGCGCTCAAACACACGGCAGACAAAATAGACACAAGGTCATTCACTGCAGCGGACCTTTTACACAAAAGACTGGAAGCCATGTAAGTGCCCACCGGAGGAAACCGGTCAGCTAAGCTGTGGTCAGCCACGCAACAGAGTACTTATTACTCGGCCATAAAAATGAATGAGGCGGCCGTCTGAATATAATAAAGACCACCTCCATGACACTTTTAGGTGAGAAAAGTTGAAGAACAGTGTATATAGGACAATATTTGTATAAAAAAAAGGGGAGGGGGGATTCTGGAAGGACACAAACTACTCAGGAGCTGTGCTGTGGCTGTCCCTAGGGAGGGATGTGGGCATCAGCGGAGGAAAGACTTCTCACTGCTTACCCTGGTTCATTTGGATCCTGACCTATACGAACTCCCACATACTCAGAAACACACCCAAACAGGTGACAGTGGTCCATCTACAGGGGGAGTAGCAGGAGCCTGAATCCGCAGGTGAGCAAGAACGCAGCGGGTGTGAAGAGCTAAGAGGCCTGGTATATGATATGTAAGCAGGGGAGACATGGCCGGTGGAAGAAGAGGGTTCCCCACCGTCCGGTGGGGGCCAAGAGCATGGGGTCACTCCGGGTCCACTTTGGTCGGCCTTTATTGATTCGTTTTCAACCTGTATAGGTTACTCTGGCATTTTGGGGGTGGGGGTGGGACACGCTTGAACCCTGAGAATATAGTGAAGTGAAACAAAGCAATTTCAATTCTGTTCTTCACCCTGGCCCTGGTTCAGCTCGGATCTTAGTTCTTGGCTGCATCACACAGAAATACTGAGGTGATTAAGTTTCTACTTTAAAAAAAAAAAATCACTTCCTATCCCTTATCTTTATCTTCCCGTGGCCAAGAATCATAAGAATGTTAATACCCTGCACTGGTAAGGTTGGGGAGGGGGGCAGGTCCCCATTCTTCTGGAAAGAATATAAATTGATTGCTGGAGGGCAATTTGGCAATATGTTTTGAAAGCTTTTTAAAAAGTGCACACCCTCAAATAATGCAAGCGCTACAGATCTGCTCAAAGATCAAGGTAGATGAGGATGTTCCCCTCTGTGGCTGAGCAGAGCCACCACCCTGGAAATGACCTTTGGGCTGGGAGCAGGGCGTGGCTGAGCTAACCCCGGCTCACCCCTACAATGGAACACCAGAAGTCCTTACAAACCCTGCTGCAGAAGGGTGCTTGCTGGCCCTGGAAATTGCTCGCAAACAATAAAAGATCGTGATCTTTAGAACCCAGGCTGCAGAAGAGTAAGACAGTGCTCCAAAAATATATGGTTATGTACTGACGCAGTGCGCGTGTGTGCATTTGCTCATGTGTATGGGTACATGTATGCACATGTATGTATCTGTACCAGCACCTAGAAGGGCACAGACCAAAATACCAACTGCAGTGGTCTCTGGATGGTGGTAGTAGATCTAATTCATTTTTGTATTTTCCTCCTTTATGTTTTCCCACTTTGCAAGCCAGTTCTGGGCAATGAATTTTGTTATGTGACCGGGGCAAAGAACCAGCTCGCCAATAAGCTTCAACCTGGTGCCCCCAAATCCTTTCTGTGGAAGGAGACAGGGAATGATTCAAAGTACCTCCAAGCACAGCCGACAGGTGGGCGGATGGGCCAGTGGGCAAGCCTCAGTCTTGAGCCCACGGGCTTATTTTAGCTTTCTCACACAGGCTCCCGGAATTCTGTCCACAGCAGGGGACTTCCCCATTCCTGAGGGCTAGTCACTGGCCCAGCCATCCTGGGGTGTTGGGGGCCTCCCTGAGCAGATGGCTATGGGCCGGGGGCAGGGGGGCGCTGATGTTGCATTGCGTCCTCCTAGCCTCCACAGAGCCTGCAAAGCCACCTGCCCCCCACGCCCCGACCCCACCCTGCCCACAGTCCCCTCCCGGGCTTTGTCCTATTTCCCGCAGGCCGGCAGGGCTCACCATGATGCAGTTGGGTTTGTTGATGGACCACAGGTTGACACGGCAGTCATCCCCGCCAGTAGCCAGCAGCCGCCCGGAGGCTTTGCCCAGTACCAGCGAGGACACATTGCTGGCATGGGCGACGATCTCCTCTACACAAGGAAGGACAGGAGGAAAAGGCAGTCAGGGAAGGCGGCCATCAGAGGGCTCTGCCCACCACAAGTCCCCTTCGGTGACAGCCTGACATGAGCTGCTAGGACAGGCCTGGCGCCTGAGGCGGAAATAACTATTTCTCGACCTCCGGTATTCCTGTCCCACCCTCGGGCCTCACGGTTTTCTCCTTTTTCTACACGTCAACTGGTAATATTTTTATGATTACTATGCTCCACTTAATAAATTGACTTGCCTTTTGTATTTATCTTTCTAAATAAAGAGAATTAAGCAATAAAATCCATAGAGTTACAAGATCCATACATTCATTATACTTTAACTGTAATACAAAACAAAAACAATTATTAAAAGGCAACTATTTACCCATGTACCACCTAGGCATCTCTCCGGGGCTACATCTCTCTGGGGCTGCTTGCTACACATATAAACCCACCTTGTGGAACATACTCTGTTTGACCATTCAGGTCAACTCCAGACAGGCTGTCTCCATGTGAGCCCACCCAGGGCTCCAGCCTGCGGCTTCAGTTAACCTACTGAGCCTCCCAGGTGCACCTAGTCTGCGGCTTCAGAGTCGCGGACCAGGGTCTGGCCCACGCTCTGCTACTGTAGGCCGTGTGGCCTCAGACTAGTCACTTACCCTCTGAGGACTGGGTTCCTCATCGGTAAATGGGGGTAGTGACAGAGCCTGGTTCACTGACTTGCTGAGGGTTCCCTGAGAACATTCTGTAAGCTGTGCTCAGTGGTTGTCGGCAAGGCCAAGGCACAGAGAGAGGGCACTGGGGGTGCCGGCGGGTGGGCCACATGGGGGCGGGAGGCAGGAGGCAGCCAGCTGAGAGGCCCGGCATGCGGGGTGCGAGTGAGGGCTGAGCAGACAGAGCGGGAGGTACGTCCACAGTGGGCAGCCCTGGGGGCCCCTGGCCAGGACTGCTGAGGCAGCCACGGGGCAGCGGACACAAACCACAGTGGGTCCCATCAGTGCTCCGAAGGGAACAGACACAAGCAAGGTACCAAGAGGCAGCCCAGGCCTGTAAGTCAGACCCAGACCCTAGTGACTTCCTCCTGGGAATGAGGAGGAGAAAGGACAGGTCTCCCCACATCAGCATAGGGAAAACCCCAATGTGCCGACACCCCGAGGCAGCCGGGAGGCTGGCGTGGGTGACGCTCAGGAAGGGCTTGTGGTTGTTGCACAGTGGGCCTCTCCTGCGCTCCAGCCTCCGCCCTGCCTGGGGGTCTCTGCAGCACTGGCGTCACCCCACAGGGCGATAGGAAAATGGGGCCCAGGAAGGCTGCTTGTCAGGAAGTATGGCTCAGAGGGGAGGTCAAAACTGCCCGGAGGACCAGACACCAGGCTCAATTTCACAGACGACGCCCCACCTCAGGGCCCCGCCCAGCCCCAGCAGAGGCCCAATGTCAGGGGGGACCTTGGGGACCCCATCCCTGAATTCACGGGAGCTGAGTCCCTCCCTAAGCTGCATCTCAACTATGGAGAGTTCTGCCCTCTGGACACTACAGGGACAGATGTCTGGGGTGCTCTGGGGCTTTGGCCACAGACTCTTGTCTGTTCAAGAGCTTCTGCCGGGACTTAGTGACTGCCCAGCCCGGAAAGAGAGCAGACCACCTTCTCCCTGAGCACTTAGTTCCCAAGCCCTGGGCCTTCTCCCCTTCTCCGAAGACACTCCCTGCATGCACTGCCCTCCACCTGGGACCAACCTAAAGGCCTAGGTATCTACCTTGGTTCTCACCCTTCCCAGGGAGAGCTCTGGGGGGGCTCCACCTCAACAGACCTTCTTGGGCACGCTGCCACCCCTCTCTGGGCCTCGGGACTACCGCCCCTTGACTCGTAATATAAATGTTTCCTGCGTGCCTGCCCTGGGGAGAATGTGGGGAACGACGGTGAGAAAGCTCCTGTGTTGATGCTATGGCCTGACCAGATGGGTCCAGGGTCGTGGCACCCGGTTGGAAGGACCACAGATGTCGGCATGAGAAGGATGTGGAGGTCGGGCCTTTCCAGAGGGGCTCAGATCACTCCCTTCTAAGCAGCCTGACCAGGGTCTCCAGCCTGACAGAAGCGTCTGGAGGAGCCGGGGACCAGCAGGAGAGGGGAAACGCAGCACGGGCATCAGGCAGAGGAGACCTCAGCACGGGCACCAGCCCGAGAACGCTCCCTCTGGCCCGGAGGACAGCAACCCGCAATGGCCCAGGCTGGGTACCGAATTTTAGTGCGAACAAATACAGTTCCTCACAGCATCTCTTGGCAGGCCAGGTTGCTGGCTGCTGCTCCGCCCTCTGGCACAGGCCTGCGCCAGTTTCTCAAGCTCAGTTGGCACAACAAGGGCCCGACACCCCAGCCAGAGCTGGGGAAGTGGCATGCTGTCAGAGGTGCTGAGGATTTGCATCCTAAACAGAAGGTGCAGAGTACTGGGCTTCAATGACCCAAGCTGGCCTAGCACCTTCCGATCCTTGCTGGACTCTACGGCCACAAGGAGCCGGAGGTCATTTGGCATTGGACTCTTCAGACAGCTTCTGTTCGTGGCAAGTGCTATGCACATGAACTTGTCAGCAGAACCCGACATGCCTGATCATATTACCTCTTGTTTGAACACTTTGATGGCTTGATCTTGCCTTTAAGATAGAGCCAGGGCCTTAGGAGGGCTGGGATCCCGTGGACAAGTGCCCCCAAAGGCCCCAACAGCCTCATGTGACACATTCTCTCCACTGTTGTGCGGCAGCCTTTTTTGAGCCCTTCCAACATGCCAAGCTTCCTGCCCCAGGGCCTTTGTACGTGCTGTTTAGGCAGCCTACAACACTCTCCTACCCTGACCTGCCATCATCTAGTTAATGGATTCAAAGCACAGGTCTCGGCTTGGAATCAGAGAAGGAGAAACGGAGGGGTGTGGTTATTTGATTCCTGCCTGTTGCTCTCCCCAGGCTCTGAGCCCCATTGCACAGGGACCTCATCTATTTTGCAGCACCCCCACCCCCACCCCGCCTTGACTATCTCCTTAGTACCTGGTTCTGTGCTCAGGAAAGGCCAGCTATGAGGGAATATGTAACCCCTAAAATTACAGAGCCACTGTGTCCAAACTGTACCCTCTTTGGGAGCCCACAACAGGGTTCTCCCAGAACCTTGGGGTTAAGGGACAATTTGAAACTGCCCAAACTTCTCATTTTACATGTGAGGACACTGAGGTCCAGCAACAGGCTTTGCCTAGCTTCTGAAAACAGCTCAGGGACAGCTCGTAGCAGAAGGTGACCAGTGTGAGCACAGGAAATCTATGCCAACAGGTTATTATAGGTGGGGTGCGGCTGTTCCCCAAATACGATCTGAGGGACCTTCGAATCCTCAAGGACCCCTCCAGGAGTCCAAGAGAACAAAACTATTTTCAGAACAACACCGAGATGGTATGTGACTTTTACACTCTCGTTTGCTCACAAGCATACAAGGGAGGGGATTTTTTGGGGAAGAGATATGATGACATCATCACAAAGGGCACGTTTGACTATATACGCTTATGTTTTAAAGTGTCTGATGTTAATTTCTAACATGTAAATATTGATAACTCCCATAAACAGAAAGTCATCGGGGGTCCTCAACAATTTTTAAGAGTATAAAGAGGTACAACGATCAGACGTTTAAAAGCGCGTGAGGGTGGGTCATGCTGGTGCTCAGCCACGTTCCATTCCAGAGCCTTGCCAGCACCCCTCGACCTCCCTTCCCCCACCACCCCTGCTCCAAGACGCCCCACTTCATGGAGGAAGCCTGACTTGTGTGATGTCTGCAAAGGCCAAGAACACCTCTTAACATTTCTCCCGCAATCCCGCCCGTCAGCCTAACCACACTGAGAGCTGCTTTTATGTCCACCACCTCGCCTGTGTCTCATGGCAACTCTAGAACATAGGTGCGATCATCTCACTACACAGACAGGAAATTAAGCTTCAGAGGGGTTATGTCACCTGCCCAGTGTCATCCAGCTAAGAAGTGACAAAGTCATGAGTTGCATCTTGGTGTATCTTACTGCAAGGCTGGGAGTCTCTCTCTGTGCCAACAGCAGGAGCCAAAGCTGGGGGTTCTGGCCATCCAGCAACAAGCAGCTAACAGATAAAAGGGGTGAGCAAGGAAAAAAATGGGGGGGGAATCACTCACGCAACTTCCAGGCTGTCTTGGTGACCACAGGGGTGGCCATCCTTCAGTTGGCTGGCACCTGAAGCTCTGCCCACAAAGTAGACTGCTTTCCTCCAGGGGTGGGGGTGGTTCCCCCCCAGGATCCGCCAATCAAGTTGGCAAGGAGTTCCCACACATCCAGGCAGAGGGAATGCCTTGACTCAGCCCCGGAGTGCCTCCTGGTTTTAAATCAGTCCCAGCAGCCACAGCAGCAGCCTGTGCGTGCCCGTCAGGATCCTGGCTCATAGAATGTCAGGCTTGAGCCATCTCAGCTCAACCCTGGGCTGGAACACAAACGGAAGCGATGGCTTGTTAGAAAACACTTGGTAGGAGTTTGCAGAACTCTGGGCTCGCAGAACCACAGCTGCCGCTCCCTGGATCACCAAGGCCACTGGATAAAGAGACACCCACCAAAGCCACCAGAGCCAGGAGCTGCACTGCCGATCGGGTTTGAGAATCTGTTGCGGGCACCTCAGGCAGGGTGACTTGGAACACAGGAAAAATAGGTCCTCCCAGATGCCAGGTTGATGGGATGGGAGGAGGCTGGCCGCCTGAAGTGCAGCAGCCGCAGTGGGGCGGGGAAGACCACATGTCCGCAGTCCAGATAGATCTCTGGGAATGACTGCTTCGGCTGACGCTAGGGGAAGGGGGTGGAGTCAGAGGCTAAGCTTTATGGGCCCAAGAGAGGCACTCCAGAGACAGGCATTTAAGTCTTCTCTGGGTAGAATCTCAAAGAGGGCCCTGACGGTCTAATCCCTCTGTTCCTGGCAAGGAAACTACTCCTGGCCCCAGCAATTACCAAGGACAGACTGGGAACTAGGTCTCCAGTCTGGGCATGAGGCGGTAGGACTCCTCAACTCTGAAAGGCCACCTCATGAAGCCTTCTACCCTTTTTCTCCAAGCCTCTTTCCCATGAACCCTCCCCTCTTCCTCCCTTCTCTCCTGGATTCCCCGGTTCTGCCTCTTTAGTCCGCCGTTCATTCCCTTTCTCCTTGCCTCCTGTGTTCTCCATTCGTGCATATCCTGTCTCCTGGGCTCCCTAACTTGACCCCTGCCTCGCCAGACCCCCTTTATGTCCCTCCCTACTCTTCTATCAGTATCCCCCATTCATTCAGTCTCTCGCTTCCAGTGTCCCTATTCACCACCCATCCTCCTGCAGACCCCCGGCTCCGCTTCCGGCCTCCGGTGTTTTCTCCTTCGGCCTCCACGCCCATCCCGCCAGTCCCGCCCGTCCCGAGTCTGGGGCTGGTCCCACGGCCTCGCCTGATCCTCCCACTCCTCTCAGCAGGGCACGGGCTCCCACTTCCCCCTGCCCAGAGCCCTCTCCGCCACGGCCCGACTCGGCCCCGCCCTATGTAGCCCAGTCCAAGGCCCATAGTCCCCCTCTCCTCCTCGCCCCCTTGCCCACTCCACCTGCAGCTGAAGCTCCGGAGGCCAAGGCTCCGCTCCAAGCGCGACCCCCACTTGCCTCCATCCCCTGCCCTGATTGGTCGCTGCTTGACAACCGACCCTCACAACAAAACCTCCGGCTCAGAGCCCCGCCCTCCTCACATCCCGCACCAATCAGCTGCCGCGAGCGCTCCACCTCCAGCCAGGTTTAACCAATCGAAGCAGGCGCTTCTGCCGCTTTTCCTAAGGGTCCGCCCTCTTTTCCTGTATTGGACTAATCACGAGGAAGGAGAACTCAAGCACCTCCCCTCAGCTTCTAATTAACCAATGAGGGCTGTCATTTTCTTGGTCCCGCCTCCGCCTCAAAATTTCCCTTTCCTTCTCTCCCTCAAACTTAATTCGCGTTTGAAAGCATTTCGAGACGCCCTCCGATGCCGGTTGAGCCAATCGCTTTAGCAACCGTACCAACTTAACCAATAGGCTTTAGCCTTATTGGAAAACTCAATTCCCAGATAGCCAATGGGAAGCGGATATCGGGAGTAATGTGAAGGCACGGACCTTCCATCTTGGAAGGGGGCGAGAAAGTGATGAAGTTTTATCACCTTGCCATAGTTTCTGCTCCTTTCCTCTAGTCGGGGCGTGTGCTGCAGTGGTCTTAAGAACTTTACCCCTGTTCTCCAGCTCGGAAGGGAGAGTTACAGGGAAACGAAGCTTGATCCCGAGCCCAAGCAGGCCGTAGAGATCCGGAGTGCGGTCCCACAGCCCCGCGTCAGTGAATGGATGAGTGGGCTGCCACCTTAAAGGCACTGTTACGGAATCTGGTCTGGATCACCCGGCGGAAGAACCAAGCGGCAATCGGAGATCTTGGAAGGCAGAGTGTTTATCATACACCGGTGGGCTCAGAGGAGATCATTCTCCAGAGGTCTGAGCCCAGAGGGTTAGCAGGGGGAACAATTTATAGCCTGTTACTTCCTCATTCCTCATTAATCAGGGACAGGTGCTTTCTTCTTAGTCCTATGGGCCATCTTACAACAGATTTTCCCTATCATTCCCCCCCTTTTTTATTTATTTATTTCTAGGAGAGAGAGAAAGAGAGACAGACAGACAGAGTGAGCAGGGGAGGGTCAGAGAGGGAGGGAGATACAGACTCTGAAATAGGCTCCAGGCTCTGAGCTGGCAGTCAGCACAGAGCCCGACGCGGGGCTCGAACCCACGAACCGCGAGATCATGACCTAAGCGAAAGTCGGACGCTTAACCGACTAAGCCACCCAGGCACCCCTATCATTACCCCCTTTGATGCCCCTTAAAACAGATCTAGTCTGTATTAGAGGGCATCATCTTTATTATGGACTGGTTCTTTTAATTCCCGGACTTTGCTTGTGACTGTTCCTGACTGGTTTACAAAGTCTCCAAAGAAGATGCAGGTGCCCTTTCTCTCAGCAGAGAAGAGGTTCCTGCCAGGGAACTTATTTGGCTCTGCAGGGACACTATGGAGTCAGCCACTTGGTCCCACAGAAGAGCCTATGCTTCCTATGCCAGTCCCTATCCCTGTGGCTATTTCTGCCCCTGAGTGCAGGTAGCAACACTGCTCGTTTCGTCTGAACCTCAGGCTGAAGGTGAATCTAAGCACAATCTCTTTTTCTTGAAGTGTGAGGCACATACATCGGTACAAATACTTCCCCCAAATGGCATTAGCAACCTTACTGGCAGGCAACCCAACAGATCGAAAGAGGTTAGACCACATTTAAGCTATTAAACTCTGCAGATTCTTCCACTGCCCTGCTCTTACAAATGGGGCCCAAATTAGAGGCAATCAATACCAACAGAACATCCTATTCATAAGAGGAAGGTGAGTGCAAACAGGAACCTTTCGCTGTTTCCCCAGCTTTCTGGGGTAACCTCTGCTGACCCGATAGCAAAGAGTAAGGACAGTCTATCTTATCAGAACGGCAATTCCTCAAGCTTCTGCCGTGCGTAGACCAGCCCGCTTCCGGGGTGTGGCTGGAGCAGGGCTGAAGATCCTAAGACTCTAGGACTCTCCAAAAGGTCACTTTGAACGGCTTCGTCAGACTTGGGTCAGTCTTCCAAGTTGTGGGGCTCAAGATTGGCCCTCTTGACTCTGGAGCGGTGAACCCATGGAATGGAATCGGACCTTGAGGGCAGTAGGGATGGTCAGAATAACGGTATGAGGCCCAGTCCACTGTGGTTTGAGAGGGCCTTTCTTCCAGTCTTTGACCCAGACGGAATCCCCTGATGAGAAAGTGTGTACAGGAGATCCTAAAGAGATTGGGGCCCTCTCTAAGGTATATCATTGTAATTTATTCAGGGTGGCCCCTAATGCTTGAAGTTGCTCTCTTATTCCCGTATCCCCTAATCCCCTACTTAGTGTAGGTTCCCTGGGAGACTCCCTAGACATGGAGGGGGCCTCCCATATCTTAGTTCAGAGGGCGAGAAACCTGGAGTTCCTGGTGTGCAATGGACATGCAGGAGGGCTAGGGGCTACAGGCCTGGCCATGGGAGGTCTTGGCTAAGTTTCCCTTGAAGGTGCGATTCATTTGCTTTGCTCTCCCCGAGCTTTGAGGCTGGTAAGCAGTGTGAAGCTTCCAAGGGATGTTGAGGGAGTTGGTTACAGTTTGTGTAAGGTCCGCCACGAATGCAGGTCCATTATCACCGTGGATGGTGGCCGGCAGGCCGAACCGGGGGACCATCTCTTTTAGGAGGCCTTCAGCTACCTCCCGGCTCTGTTCTGTCCTGGCAGGGAAAGCTTCAACCCATCCAGAGGATGTACGGACTATTACCAGGAGGTGTCTAAATCCTCGACTTGGCTGCACATCTGTAAGTTTATTTCCAGATCTTCAGAGGGGGTAGCTCCTACTCTTTGGACACCTGGCAGGCATCATAGCACGGATCGGCATTATTCCTGGTGCAAGTCGCACACCGTTCGCTTATTGTTCGACACAATGCTGGCAGCTGGCGGATGTAGTTTGCTTTTTTAGGGCCTCTAATGCAGGGTTTCCTAGATGGGGGAGTTGATGGTATTTGCCAACTAGATGCCGTCCGAGGGCCGCTGGGACAAAGATGCGCCCATCTAGCAGTTTCTACCATCCTTCCTTGGTCTGGGTGGCCCTCTCGATTTCAGCCCATTTAATTTAGAGGAACTCAGGCCGTACTGTGTGGCCTCCCAAGTTCACATTGGTGGGCTTGGCAGAAAGGCTGTTGCATTGCCCGTTTCCCTGTGGCCCTGGGGATGGTAGCGGTCTTCTTGCTAAAGGGGGCCAGGGGGAGGTGGACACAGAATGTTCAGCCCCCATGTCGACCATAAAAGTCATAGTTTGACCCCCGACTTTGATTTTGACCGTGGGCTCATGAGGGCCAAGAAGAAGTGAGCCCGGTCCCCCTCGATCTGAATCTATTCCTGCTAGCCCGATGAGGTCTTTTCACAGGGTTCTTTTATGTATCGGCTGGGGTTCTGGGACTTTCCTCGGTTGGGACATTTATTTCCCAGTGTCCTTTCTCCTTGCAGCAGGCACATCGATCCCTTGCTAAGGGGGTCCTGGGCTTCCCTCCTTTTGCTGGTGGGATCTTCTCCGTCTTTTCTTAGTCCTCCTTTAAAGCAGCAGCGAGGAGGCTGACCTTTTCCTCATCTTTTTCTCGGCTTCCCTCTCAGCAGTGACCTCCCTGTTCACGTAGACCTTGTTTGCAACTGGACACCAGCGTGACGTTCATTCCACCAAAACCCTCAAGTTTTTGGAGATTCCTTCTGGTATCTGGGGCGGCTTGGGCCACCAAAGAGGGGTTTGCCATCTGTTGGTTTTGTTGTGCCTCGGGTTCAAATGGGGTGTAAACCTGGTAAGCCTGGCATAGCCTCTCCTAATAATCCCCAGGGATTCCCCTTGCTGCTGGGTGATTGAGGAGGAGCTCTGGGTCCCATTCATGGGCTTCTTAGCCCCCGCTCGGATCCCCTGGAGGAGAGCCTCTTGGTACCAGCGGATGTGGACTTGTCCTTCTGAAGTGAAGTCCCACGTAGGACGTCCTTCAGGTGCGGCAGTTCTAGCCCAGGTGCCAGAACCGACAGCCCCAGCTGGTGTGCGTTCCTCAAGGTATTGCCGGGCTCCTCTCCCAACTCTCTGTCTCTCTTCAGTGTTAAAGTGTGGAGCAGCTGTTGGCAGTCTTCCCAAGTTGGTCAGTGGGTCTGGACGAGAGACTCCATTAGGTGTATCATTGCCTGCGGTTTTTCAGAACATGAGAGTGTGTTAGGTATCCAATTGAGGAGATCAGTAGTAGAAAGGCTCCCTCCATTTTCATCATGTTTCTCAGGTTCCCCTCCTTCCGGCGCCCCAGCCAGCACACCAGTTTCTCGTAGCAGCGTCTGGAGGACACGTGCACCTGGCCGAGGGCGCAGTCTGGCTGCTGGTCTGGGGGAGAGAGGATCTGATCTGTCAAGTCCGAAGGTGGTGGGGAGGCCGAAGGTGGTGGAGTATTGGGAGCTGGGGGATCAGGTGCTGACGGTCTCAGGGGAGCATATGGTGGCAGGGGGTGGGGGTGGGGGGCAAAATTGGTTCTTCCTCCAGATCACCGGTGGGAATTTGCAGAGGTCAGGACCTCTGTACCCTAGCCTATCCCTGTTCATTGCAGATAAATCTCACCCAAACGGGGAGGGTTTGGGCCGTCTCTAACCTGGAGTTGATACACGGGAACTGATCTGGGTAACCTGGGTCTCCAGAAGCGGCGGCCCATTGGGACATCTAAGGTTCCCTCCGAGGGCCATCCTACCCCAGAAGTGGGCCATTCCAACTCACATAGGATCATCTTAATTGCATAGTCTCCCGAAAATCCCTTCTCAAAGTTCTCATAGTTTCAAGAACTATGTGGGTTTGCTCTGTCCCAACCCCATAATGTTCCCATGAGTCAGTGTCACAAAGACAAAGGGGTAGAGGTGCCCCTTCTAATGAGGGGACCAGTCAGATGCCTGTCTGGCTGTGTCCCAAAGGAACTTAGGTGACGCCTAGCTGTAGCGGTCTCAGCTTTGTGACTTAGGATCGGAAACTATTCCAATGCCGCCATAGACTGTATGCCGTTCACCACGGAATCACAGACGGGCCCGCTCAGACTCCGTAGGCTTTTGGGGACCTTAATGGTGCCTGCCCGTGGAGCCACAGAATTGAACTCAGCAGGCAAGTCGCACATTCACACTCACATACACACCAGAGGTTATTACATTCCCTCCCACAGAATTTCTACAGATGAGACCACTGGGGTCTCTGGGATGGGATCGGCTCCCCCTTCCACCGCCGTGGGTGGGCTGGACAGATGGGGGCCCCCAACAGAGAGACCTCTGAAGTCCCCAGGGAGGGGTCAGATTCCCCCTTCCACCACTAAGGGTGGGCAGGACAGGACAGATTTAGGGCCCAGTCCTTACTGGTTTCCAGTGTCGGCTCCAGGTCCTCAACAAGTCTCCTCGAGTCTGGCGGGAACGGCGGAGCGGGGCTGGCCCAAGGCGACCGAGCTGGAGACTGCCGAAATTCAGGCAGGGCGCACCTTCTCCTTCGCGATTCCTCATTCCGTCACCGCCTCGCCGTTTTCCCAAACCGGTGGCAACAACGGGCCAGTGCGGTTGGGTTTCCCGGTCAGGGAACCAAATGTCACGGAATCTGGTCTGGGGGAATCACCCGGGGGAAGAACCAAGCGGCACTCGGAGATCTTGGAAGGCAGGAGGTTTATTTTACACTGGTGAGCCCAGAGGAGATCTTTCTCCAGAGATCTGAGCCCAGAGCATCCGCAGAGGGAACAATTTATAGCCTTTTACTTCTGCATTCCTCATTAATCAGGGACAGGTGCTTTCTTTTTAGTCCTGTTGGCTGTCTTACAACAGATTTCCTCTATCAGCACCACCAACTAGAAGTCCGAGAGAGGCCAGCTTCATTTGCCTCGTGGGCAGGAAGGGCTTAGGGAGGGGCTGTAACCGGCTAGAGCCAGGGCCCCACGCGTGGCCGGGCCGCCTGGGGGCTGCTTGGGAGGGACTCGACCGCGCTGGCGATGCCCAGGGCCTGGTGCCTAAGGACCCCCGAACCTCCCTGTTTATCCGCCAGCTGCTCACTGCAGCTAAGGGCAGCTTGATCTCTTGTAACGCACCTGACAACCCAAAGAGGTTGGAATTCCTGTTCCCATTTACAGATAAGCAAACTTGAGGTCCACATTAAGGCACTGGTAACAGGCCACACGATCAAAAAGAATGGTGTCCGGATTTGAACCCTTGTCGCTAAAGCAGAGTGTGTGGGTTTCTCCACTGCGCTGCCCTACCCCCCGCCGGAGAGAGGCTCCACCCTCACCGTGGACTTCTGGGAAACGGGTTGAGAGAGGGATCAAAAGAGGACTAAGCAGAATAAAATCCGATCAAAGCTGTCCACTCTCTTTCCCCTCAACTTTTTATTATGAAAAACTCCCTAGAGAAAACTCGCAAAGACTTCTCCAATGATGTATAATAGTTTAATACTACAATCCACCTGGTGGATAATCCAACACTTGCTAACATTTTTCCATATTTGCTTTGTTCATGTATGTATGTTTTGAGTGATTTGAAAGTTGTAAACATTAAGACATTTTACTCCAAAATGGCACCAAAATGTTGAACACGTACTTCTGAAGAATAAGGCTCTCGTCCTCATAAGCATTACATCACCACATTAAAAACAACAACAACAATAAATAAATCTCTAACATCCAGTCCAGATTTCCCCAAGCATCCCCAAAAGCTATATAAAACTTTGTTTCTATCTAGGAAACAAATTCACCACACCTGGCTCTTTAAAACTCATTCTGTTTCAGTCCTTCATTTTTTTAAAGGTAACTGATTAGACCTTTTACCTTGTAGACTGTCCCACATTATGATGTTGTCTTCCTGTTTCCTTCTAGTGCTGTTTATTTTTGTTTCTTTCCCTCTGAATTTTTTTTTTAATATTTTTATTTATTTCTAGGAGAGAGAGAGAGACAGCGTGAGCAGGGGAGGGTCAGAGAGAGAGAGGGAGTCACAGACTGAAACAGGCTCCAGGCTCTGAGCTGGCAGTCAGCACAGAGCCCGACACGGGGCTCGAACCCACGAATCGCGAGATCATGACCTAAGCGAAAGTCGGACGCTTAACCGACTAAGCCACCCAGGCGCCCCTCCCTCTGAATTTCTTGTAAATTGGAAGTTAAAACTCGATTCGATTCAGGATCAGCATTTTAAAATACTTCGTACTGAAGTATAATACACATGCCCCAAAAGGCATAGACTGTAAGTGTGAAAGTGAGTTTTCACAAACTGAACGTGCTCAGGTCAAGAATATTACCAGTATCCCAGAAGCCCCCCCATGGTGCTCCCTCACATTCACTAACCCTTACATCCCAAGAGCAATGATTATTCTGATTTCTAATACCATCAACTAATTTGCCCATTTTTTCCCCCCTATATAAATGGAATCAGGCAGCATGTACTTTTTTATATCTGGAATCTTCTGCTATTCTATATGAGGAATCTCCGTGTGGCTACAGTTCATGCATTTTCACTGAGCCTAAGTAGGGTTTCTCAACCTCACCATTACTAATACGTTAGGCTAGATCCTTCTAAGTGCTGTTTCCAGTCCTCTCTGCTTTACATGCGTAAAGGAAGAAGACCACGCCATCCCTTTTCGCAGATGGCTAAATAGTGACTGCTAAGAAGAGCTGGGTGCTGTTCCTGGCAGTCTAATATGGAGCCCCCGGTTCTGGAGCCTGCACCTTGCCATTCCCACGTTGCCAGCGGGGCCACCCTAGCCACGCTGAGATCTAACTGGATGTTTGAAGGTGGCTGTGGGACCATCTGCAGAGGTGCCGCAAAGACAACATCCCAATGGGAGGAGGGACAAGGAAGCACATGAGGAAGGTGGCCAAGGTGGGGGGGGGGTGGTCCCAGGCTATCAATAAAGACTAAACATGAGGTACAAGCAGCAAATTCAAAGTGTGTTTATTTACGGGAAGGTCATGAGAAGCAGGAACAGACAGGGAGGTGATGTGGCAGTGAGGTCACCCAAGTGGACAGTCATCTGCTGGTTGTGGGAGGGGGCACAGGGACCAGGCTGTGGGGGAGGTTTCCTGCTCCGGTAGCTTTGGCCAAAGCCCCATAGCGGGCCTCAAACAAAGACTTTCATGAACTCCACCAGGCGTGGGTCCTTGTAGAGTTTTTCCTCCAGAGCCAAGTACTTGAGCGGGGCCAGCTCCTTGTGCCTGTAACCAGGGGGCGGAGCAGGAGACGGTGAAGGTTCACAACATGCTGCTGAGCCTCCGAGGGTCCTGTCCAGCCAACCCCCCAACCCCGCCCGCCCTCCCCCTCACCGGTTGAGCCGCTGCTCCAGGATGCGGATGCGGAACATGGCCTGAGAGCAGTAACTCAGGTACAAGTCCTCGTCCTCGGCCGTCAAGGTCACCTGGTTCTCCTGGTACCACTGCTGCTTCTTCTGCAGCTCCTGGGTCTCCTGCTGGCACGGGGTGGAGAGAGCAGAGGGTTTGATGGGGGCTGGCCTTGCCACCACCATCCACAGAAGCCAGAGCGGCAGAGGCAAGGGCCACAGAATGTCTTGCGTGGGAGCCAGTGGGGTCACGTTTAGAGGGGTGTTGTGTCCCTGAGCAGCAGGGCTCAAGACCAAGAGCCTTGTGAATAAGGTTCCAACATTTTCAGTGCCTCCAATTCCCTGTCTGCGGAAGGAAGGGCATCGTATACCCCTTGCACACACAGCATAGGGCCTTTTGTGCAGAGTAAAGGAGAGAACGCGTGAAACTCCCTGGGCATGTGGCTGAATATGAAATGCAGCGAGGACTAGAAGTTGTTATAACATACATAGCACACCTCCATC
>NW_027551573.1:1877083-1883408 GCF_008692635.1 Crocuta crocuta
AGGAAGGACAACTCCGTCTTTTGGCAAACTCCATGCCCTGCTAGACTCGTTCCCCTCACTGGTCCCTCACGAGCGCCAGAGATGGCGAGCAGACAGCCCCGGCTCCGTTTTCCGGATGAGGAGGCTGAGGTTCCCTCCCCGGCCCAGGCCCTGGCCGCACCTTCTCGAAGCGGGCCTGGATGAGGTTGGCCTTGTCGATGAGCCGCTGCTTAAAGTCACTGAGGCACTCGTCCTTGACACGCATGGCCTGCCAGCGTGTCATCTTCTCATTCGGCGGGAGCTGTGCCAGGAAGGGGGCCAGATAGTCCAGCTGGGCCTCCATCTGCCGCAGGTGCTCCTCGTGCATCACGCGCTCCTGTGGGCAGTGTTGGGGGGCGGGGGTCAGCTCACCAGCAGGAGCTGCAGAGGCCTCCTGCCACGCTCTGCATCAACATGTGACGACACAGAACTAGGCCTTAAATCCAGATCCCAGGGCCCAGTGCCTCTGGGACCGAGGCCGTGGAGGGGCCAATGTGCTGGCCCTCGTGGCAGTTGTCACAGTTGGTGACAGCCAACGCCCCACACCTGAATTCACGTCTCTCGGCCTGAGCCTCGGCAAATAAGCGGCGCTCAGCAGATGCTTGTTCAATAAATGGTAATGGTGATCATGGTAATGGTAAAGCCCAAACTGCCAGTAACTCCTTTTTTCTCTTTCAGACCCAGTCTTCTGGCCCGCACCAGCCAAGAGCCAGTCGTCTCATGCCCTGTCCTGCCTTGGCAACTGCAAACTAGTTTTAGAAACCTCCACACTTGGGTGAAGGGGATCTAGGAGCTGGCCCTGAAAGCCCAGCTGGGCCTTGCAGCCCGGCGGTATCAGCTGGGCGTCCTGTGGCCAGAGTGGGCTCGCTGGGGCCACCAGCCCACGTCCTGACTTTGAGGGGAGCCCTGGGTGGAGGCGGGTACACAACTTCCATTATTTTCCCATGCAGTAGAGGCCTTGGCTTGGCCACAGCCCTGCAGGAGGGGGCAGACCTTCCGGATCCTGAGCGCTGTTCGGTGTTCATCACAGAACCAGTCAGCTCAGCAGCAAGGATGACCACAATGGTGTCAGTAGCTTCATCCCCTGTAAGGGGCTCCCCGGCAGAGTCCCTATTACCCTCACTGCCCTGGCGCCCTGGTCGGGGGGGGAGGTCCAGGAAAAGCCGGGGCCTGGGGCTCACCATGGCCTCCCGATATTCTTTGCTCTTCTCGTTGCGCTTGGTGTCGTAGATGGAGATGGTCAGCTTGTGCTCCTCCTCCTCCTCCTCTCGAAGCTTCAGGATCTCCAGCACCTGAATTGGGAAGCGGGGGATGGCATGGTTAAGGTGCCCTCNCTGATGTCTGGACAACTTCTCCTCATTCCTCAGCTTCATCATGGCCTCGTACTGGTAGAGAAGCTTCTTGGTGTGCTCCATGGGCTCCACCTGCGACCACCACCACCACAGTGACAAGGAGAAGCAGCAATGGCTAAGGGCAGGGGCAGGCTCTGGAGACACACTGCTTGGGTTCAAATCCTCCCTTGCCATTTTCTAGCTGTGTGACAACAAGCAACTTGCTTGACCTCTCTGGGCCTCAGTTTCTTCATCTATAACCACAGATTATAGAAGAAAATGAACTGGAAGCTCAGAGGGACTCAGGACTGTGCCAGGAGAGCGAGGAAAGCCAGCTCCTCAGAGGTGGTAGGACCTTCTCCTGCTCCAGTGTTGGTCCCGCGATCTGGGCTCTGCTTTGTCTAGGACTGGTGGGGAAGGGGCAGTAGGGAGAGTTGCCTTTCTTGACGGGAAAGGGGGAGATTTTCAGAGGAGCTGCAAAGATGATTGATGGTCCCCAGATGGGAGCTCTTGATTTTCCCAAGGGGCAGAGATGACCTTCCGGGCTGGGAGCCATGGGTTTCCATCCCAGTTTCCCCAAGTTGCCGGGATGGCCCCAAGGGCCCCGGGAACTTCCCCTGGCCCGCCCGGCCCGCCCCGGCGCCCAGGCCCACCTCAAAGCTGATACACATGTCGGGCGTCATGATGATCTTGTTGCCCTTGCTGTCCACCTCGGTGCGCCGCAGGAACTCACGCTTGGAGGCAGTGATGTGGTCGTCACGGCAGTGGTAGTGCAGCTGGATGCGCTCGTCCAAGATGAGAAACACGCGCTCCGCCACATCCTCGTCTGCGGGCTTCTCGGGGTTGCGGTCGAACCGCTCCGTGATTTTCTGGGAGGCCAGATCATCATAGGATGGGGGTGGGAAAGGGGCTCTCTGGCTACACCCCTGAGGGTGGAAGTAGAGGACCATCAGGGACACTGGGCTTTGGGGGCTTTGGGGATTTTATGTGGAGCAGCCCTTCCTAGCCAGACAGTGGCTCTCTGGCCCCGGTGGTTCTCAGCACCAGGCCACCGCAGCCCTGACTAGTGCTGCATTCCTTTTCTAGCTCTCTCCACAAGATGCTATTTGCTCACCTCCAGAGATGGGGACCTCATCACCTCTCCAAGCACCTTGCTTTATCATTAAACATCCCTTACCACTAGGAAGGGCCTGTTTCGCATACAGCCGTTAAACACAGTTGCCAAATAATTTATAATGATGTAGAGAAAAAAGTGCACAGTTTAATGTTAAGTGAGTGATGTGGGGATTCTACCTTTGCACGCACGTATGCCCCCCTCAACACACACCAAAGTTAGACTTAAGTTAGACTCTCAAAACCAAACCTATTAACACATGGTAATATCTGAGAGATACCATGCTGAGATATTTTTTACTTTTCTCATTATATTTTTCCATATTTTCTAAATGTTTCATCATGCATGTGCACTTTTTATAATAGTAAGGAAATACATCCGTGGCCCAGTGGCATCTGGCAGCCTCAGGTTCGTAAAACAGGAGTGGGCACTCGGGAAAGATGTGGCCCCAGAGTCGGAGCTGGCCCTATCCCAGAGTAACCGTAGCCTCCTGGAGAGAGTGGGCACCCTGTCCCCAGGCCCGGTGAGTGCTTACCACCATTGGCCGGGGGTTTGACTCTGCGCTGTTCAGAGCCAACTTCTTGACCCTGTCCCCAAAATTGACGTGGCGGTAGGAAAGGAAGTCAGCCCGTCCTCGGTAGTACTCCGTCATCGTCTTGGGCGTTTCCTCCCGCTTTACCAGCCCGTCCACACGGGCTCTGTCGTAAAACTCCATGACGCGGTCCATCTCAGGTTGCATAGACTTGTACGAGTGCACTGCAGTGGAAGGCAGGGTCCGGGAAGTCAGCGGTGTGAGCCCGGGAGCTCTGGCCACTGGCTTGAGAACCCAGCCCCAGACCCCAGGGAGAAGGCAGGCCCATAAATGCTCACGGATGAGCACAAGTTCTATAAGCAATCCCCTACTGCTGGGTATTCAGGTTGCTTCTATCCTTTTCGTTATTATAAACAACACTGCAATGAACCTCTGCATCATGCATGTTTCACTCTTGCCCATTATTTGCTCAGGCCAAATGACCAGCAGTGCTACTGCCGGTCAAACAGCATACATAGTTGAGGGGCACCTGGGTGGCTCAGTTGGTTGAGCATCCGACTTTGGCTCAGGTCTGTGATCTTACTGCTTGTGGGTTTGAGCCCCGCGCTGGGCTCTGTGCTGACACCTCGGAGCCTGGAGCCTGCCTCGGATTCTGTGTCTTCTCTCTCTCCCCCCCTCCCCTGCTCGTGCTCTCTCTTTCTCTCTCTCAAAAATACATTTTAGGGGCACCTGAGTGGCTTAGTCGGTTAAGCGTCCGACTTTGGCTCAGGTCATGATCTCACGGTTTGTGGGTTCGGGCCCCATGTCAGGCTCTGTGCTGACAGCTAGCTCAGAGCCTGTTTCAGATTCTGTGTCTCCCTCTCTCTCTGACCCTCCCCTTCTCATGCTGTTTCTCTCTCAGAAATAAATAAAACATAAAAAAATACATTTTAAAAACAGTAAAAAAATTTTTAAAGCATAGTTGAAAGCTACTATTGATTATTTTGCCCAAGTGCTTTCCAGAGACGTTGCACCAATTTTCTGTCCTACCAACAGTGACAGAGTGCAAGTGTCTATGGCTTCACTCACACCCAGTAGGACCACTTTCTTCATCTTTGCCAACACAAGGCCTGTAAGATGGTCCCTTATGGGTTTCCTTCCTTCCTTCCTTCCTTCCTTCCTTCCATCCTTCCTTCCTTCCTCCCTCCCTCCCTCGCTCCCTCCTTCTTCATTTCAACCACCGAGTAAGACTGATCATTTTTTAAGATGTATATTGACACTATGGTTTTCTTCTGTGAGCCTTTGGTTAGGGCCAGTGATTCTCTTCCGAAACATGTCCCCTCACTTCCCAGACTCTGCGGCTCACGGCTGCACCTCCGCCCCCTGCCGCATCGCCCTTGTGGGGACATTCCTTGGTTTTATTGCTCACATTCTGACCCCTTGGAAATATGACCCCCCCCCCCCACCACCACTGTGTGCCTAGGCCTAACCACAGAATGGGCATGTGGCCCTGGTGTCGACTTTCCTGGAGGAACATTTGTCACATTTCCGTGGATTTTCTGCACTTTCCCCAACTGCCCACACATCTGATTTGCTTAGGGAGCCAGGGGCCGTGAATGGTGCTTGCCGCGCACAAGCCCTGTGAATACTTGGTTACTGGTCCCTCCCAGCACAGGCCAGCCATGCAGAGGCTGCCTCAGGGAAGAAGTGTCCCCACTCTGGGCTCCTAGCTGGACACTCACTGCGCAGAGCCTGGGGGTGGCCCGGCTTGAAGTAGTCAATATTCAGGCCCGTCCTCTTGTTGATGTGTTTCAGCTCCAGCATGTCCTCTCGATTCTGAAACCACTCCTTGATCTCCAAGGTCTCGGTACCTGCAGGGCCCGGTGGGTGCTTAGTGCCGCCAGGCCAGCTCCCTGGCTTCTGTAACCCTGCCCAGCACAGAGGCCGGCAGGGCCCACGCTCACACCATGAGAGTGGCAGCGACGTGCCCCAGGGCACACATCATGTCGGGGACCCCAGCTCTCCTGCTCCCATAGCCAGGGCTGCCCCACTTACACTCTAAGTCCTCGTAGGTGGTGAGGCGGCACACGAGGCCATTGCTGTTGAGATATGGGGCCCATTTCTCCAGCTTCGCCCTCTTGTACTGGATCACCTTCTTCCCATTTGGGCAGCGGGTCTCGAAAGCTGCAGAAACAGAGCAGGCTGGGGTCACTCCTCCCCTCCTCCACGCCCCCAGCCACTCATCCAGCCGCTGTCCACTGTGCTGATCTGCTAAACTCCTCCAGGCCCCCAGCCCGCTCCAAGGAGATGGAGCAAAGTGGTCACAGTGTGGCTCTGCCCTGGGGGAGTTCTCAGGTTTGAGCCTGACCCCTGGAGCTGTGATCTTCCACACCACCCACTCACTGCCAGAAACACTATCCCCTCCTGCCCTTACTGGGCTGACTTCGGATCCCTCCAAACTTAGCTTAGACTCCTCCTCCTGGAAGCCCTTCTGGCCCACCTACTCCCAGCCCCAAAGTGGGAGGCTGGGCCGGGTGCTCCTCCCCTGGTTCCCATGAAGCCCTCGCTAGCCCTTCCTGCCCGATTAGAATAGCCCACGCCCTCGCCGCGGGTCTGGGTCTAGGCACACCCAGACAGGCACCTCGGCGCCCGGTGGATGTCAGCACGGGACACGAGTGTGTCTGCCCTCCTGCTCTTCCTGGTCCTGACACCTCCACTCCCCTGTGCCACCTGGGTACTAGGCTTGGCCTCCTCCTGGCAGGGGGGTGAGGGAGGGGAATGACTGTGTCCTGGTCCTCTGTCCTTTAGCACCCACTCTGTCACCCAGCGCAGGTTAACTGAGCCCCATCCAACATGCCAGACTGGTGTCAGGCCCTCGGCCACAGAGCTGACTGCGTGTGGCAGAAGGAAGGACAAGGGCGTGACAGACGGCAAGAGGGGTGGAAATGAGGGGCTGGGGCAGCCGCTGCCGGCTCTCCCCGCACTGGTCCTGGGGGGGCGAGTGAACACACACGTGCCTGTACCTTCTGGGGAAATCTCAATCTGCTCCACCCACGAGGACGGCATGTCGAAACTCTTATCCTCATCCTCCTTGCCCTGTTGGGAGAGGTGGGGAGGGACAGGCTCTGGTCAGGGCTGCACCTTGCACAGAGCTTCTGTCTTGCCCCCCAGGGCCAAGCCACAGTGGCCGTGAGCTCCCCCCAGGGAAGCCAGAGGTCCCGGACAGTTCTGACCTGGCATGACCCAAGGGTAGAGAGGAAGAGGAGGTGGCCTAGGAGCCCTCCCTTGACCCACCTGGCTAGGACAGCAGTCCCCTGCCTTGCGTGTTCCTCTCCCCCCCCCCCCACCCGC
>NW_027551573.1:1883518-1909987 GCF_008692635.1 Crocuta crocuta
CCAACCGCCCTGCTCCTGTCAGTCAGAACGGGCAGCAGACACAGCTACGCAGCCCTCCTTAGGAGAGGGGCTTCTGCAGTCAGGTGGATGCAAGCCCCACCGCCATCCGACACCAGCTTGGGGTCCTGGGCGCAAGTCCCCTAACCACGCTGAGCCTTCCTAACTGTTAACTAGACCCTGTGGGGGGACTAACTGATAGAATACACACGGGCACCTGGGTGGCTCGGTTGGTGAAGCAACCAACTCTTGATTTTGGCTCAGGTCATGACCTCACGGTTCTTGAGATCAAGTCCCAAATCAGGCTCTGTGCTGACAGCCAGGAGCCTGCTTGGGATTCTCTCTCTCTTTGCCTCTGCCCCTCCCCTGCTCACGTTCTCTTTCTCTCAAAAATAGATAAACATTAAAAGAAAATGCACATAAGCCACTTGAGGCACTGCCCACCTACTGTTTTCTTTTTTTTTTTTTTTCCCCTCTTTAGTTTCCCCATCTGTAAAATAAGGCCTGGTCTACACAAATGGTCCTCAAGGGGTCTCCACAGACCCGTGGATTCTCCACAAACCGCTCAAACCTTGGTCTTGTTCCTCTAACCTGTGCTCGCCAGCAGGGGGCGCCTGTGCCCCAGGAATTAGGGCGCCAGGAGGCTCCCTGGTCTCCAGAGATGAGAGCGCTGAGGCAAGTACCTATGGTCTCCTTTTGTCCCTGAGCAGTCCCAGGAGGTAGAACAGAGTTACTGTTCAGAACCCAGACTTGAGAGCCAGACTCAGATCCCAGGTTCAAGCCCCAGCTCTGTCACTTACTGGCCATTTACCATTGAGTAAGTTACTTCACCCCTCTGTGTTGTTAAGTCTTCCTGTCTGTAAAATGGATGATAATAATCATGAATGATGATACTAACACCTACCTCACCAGGTGGTTGTAAAGATGTGGACAAGTTACTTCAGGTTAAGTGCCAGGAGGTTACTGAATGTTAAGTGAATGTTACCATGGTGGGCTGATTTGTGTCCCCCTAATCGTGCCCCAAAACCAGTGCCTCAGAATATGGCTATATTTGCAGACAGGATTTTTAAAGAGGTAGTTAAGTTAAAACTAGGTCATTAATCCAATGTGACTGGGTCCTTGTGAGAAGAGATTAAGACACACACAGAGGAAAGACCGCAGTGAGGACACAGAGAGAAGACAGACATTGGCAAGTCAAGGAGAGAGGCCTCAGGAGAAGCCAACAGCCCACACCTTGATCTTGGGCTTCCAGCCTCCAGAACCGTGAGGAAAGTAATTTCTGCTGTTTAAGCCCCCCAGGGTGTGGTGATTTGTCATGGTGCCTCCAGCTAGCTGATACACCTGGTACGATAACTGACCCCATTCCCCCATCACATACAGATGGCAAAAGTGAAGCTCTCCATGATTGGGAAGTTGGCCCCAGATGTCACAGCCAAGAGCTAAGGCCTCTGGGCACCTGACCTCCAGGCACGGGTCCTCATGGAGACCTGCCTGCAAGGCCCCTGGCTAGGAGATAGGAGAAGGGGTGCCGTGGGGAAGGCCCAGGCCAGTGGGCTGATATGACAGACGAGAAAGGCCTGGAAGCATGTGAGGGGCATCATGGTGGCTACGCAGGAAGGCCTGGAAGTGAGGCCAGGGCTTGTGGACACGGTCCTATCACCCTAATGCGAGGGGCATGCTCTTAAGAGAAGCAGGGCAACCACTGACTAAGGTGGGCTGTGTGTGGGGCAGGAGCCCCGGATGCAAGTCCCAGCCCTCCCCTACCCCACCAGGTGTCCCGGGCAAGTCAGTGGACCTGCATGGGCCTTAGTGTACCCATCTGTAAAATGAGAGCAGGGTCCAGGCCCTTCTGCTTTGAGGGATCCTTACTTGGTCTATGTGGCTCATTTCCCGCTGATACACACACATGTGGTAGGGACACTGGTCAGGTGGGCCCGAAGCAAGATGGGGCACGAAGCCCAGGTCCCATGCTGGCCCCGCGCCAGAGACTCACCAGGTTTTCCACATCATCGTCATCATTCAGCGCATCTTCCTCTTCCTCAGTCAAGGACAGGTGAGACTTCTCGGCCCCCAAGAGCAGGTACTCCCACCTCACAGGGTCTCCCAGGTCAAAGACCAAGTCCTGGCGGGGAAGGGTCGGCTAAGTGCACCCCACCACCAGCCTGCCCCGTCCTGTTCCACGCGGTGGGGGGTGGGGGGGAACAGTCGTGTCCAGAGTAGAGGAGGGACCTGGGCCAGGGTCTCAGGGGGACACAGTGTCAGCTCCGAGCCACCTTGCATGGTCCACACCCATCCTCATTTCAACAGGGAAACTGAGGCCAGTGGCACTGCCCAATCTCCCTGTGAAGAAAATCTCACTGGTGGTCTCTGTGAGACTTGGCAACTCTCCGGTCTGGGACTGACCTGGATATGGGGCTTAACCTGCTTCATCAGGGGGGCGTCCCAGGTGGCGTTTAGAGCAGATACAAGCCAGCAAGATTTTACGGGAGAGGGAGATGGTGGGTTTGGGAAAGGGCCTCCACCCGGCTTCTACCCGTGCCAGGGACAAGGAACCGGGCAGCCACACATGCAACTGTATAGAGGAGGCAGGCGGAAATCTCTCCTCCACAGTGGGGGCTTTCACCTTCTTTCCATCCCCGCCTACCCGAGCCTGGCCTCACTGGGCAGGTAACTCCCAGCAGATGGAGGCACTCAGCGTCCCCATCTCCCTCTCCAGGATGGCACCCCCCCCACCCCAACACCCCAGAATCAGTGTCCCAGAAGGAGGTCAAAGGTAGCTGCCCACAAGCATTTCAACACGACGCTGTCCTGACAGAGGCTCTAATCTGAGACCTCACGGAGTCCTGGGGGGCTATTACTCTGCTCTAACTGGGAGGTGGGGGGAGAGGAAAGAGGGACATGGTGAACGGCAGGGAGGGAGAGAACTGCTCAAAGATGTAGCAGTGACTGTGGATAGTCAAGGCTCAATGAGGGGGGAGCCAAACCACACAGATGTTTGTATTTCTTTAAATCACACCCTCTAGGGAGCCTGGGTGGCTCAGTTGGTTAAGTGCCCAACTTTGGCTCAGGTCATGATCTCACAGTTTGTGGGTTCGAGCCCCGCGTTGGGCTCTGTGCTGACAGCCAGCTCAGAGCCTGGAGCCTGCTTCTGATTCTGTGTCTCCTTCTCTCTCTGACCCTCCCCTGCTCATGTTGCCTCTCTCTCTCAGAAATAAATAAAACATTTAAAAAAATTTTTTAAATAAATAAATCACGCCCTCCATTCCATCACCTTTGTAATTAGTGGGCAGTAGTCAGATGTTTTGATATAACTTAAAAGTTCTGTTTCCACAGAGAAAGCATACACGAATGGACAGCTACCATGTCCCATGAGCCTGGGGCGTGTTTGCACCAGCCAGCCTCTGTGTGGGTGCCTCACACGGCTCCCCGGTCCCAGTGCCATTTCAGGGTCCTTCGGAGGAATAAAGCAGCCGCTCCCATTCTCCCCTGGCAGTAGAAGTGACAGCCAGTGTCATGATCTATTTCTTCATGCCCTCACTTGGTGATGCACTACTGCCTCTCTGGCTTCGCTTTCCACCAGACCACCCTCCCGCTTCCAGCTCATCTCATCATCCTGTGTTTCCCTGTCACAAGTTTCCTTCTCCTAGCACTGGTGCAGAGCATGCTGGGAGGGAGAGGCCGAGTCCAGCCTGGGAGGGGGCGAAGGAGGACTGTAAGCAGCCTCGAAGGGTCCATCAGCCTTTAGGGGGCACTGACCACCCCGGCAGCTAGGAGCCTGGGCTCTGGGGGAGGGCAGTCTTGGCTCTGCTCTGTCTGTGTGGTGTGAGGGGCACCCTGGGTGGCTCAGTTGGTTTAAGCGTCCGACTTCAGCTCAGGTCATGATCTCACGGTTTGTGGGTTCGAGCCCTACATCGGGCTCTGTGCTGACAGCTCAGAGCCTGGAGCCTGTTTCAGATTCTGTGTCTCCCTCTCTCTCTGACCCTCCCCTGCTCACGCTGTCTCTCTCTCAGAAATAAATAAAAAACATTAAAAAATTTTTTTATCTGTGTGGTATGGTAGGAGTTCTTTCTGTAAAATGAGAGTAACAATAGCATATCTACCCCATGACTCTGAAGTTAGTGAGAGCCAAGCAAACCCTGGAATCAGGGTAAGAGAAGCCAGTGTGGTGACCGGCGGGGCACTGGGCTGATCCTTGCTTCGCTCAAGGCGGAAGTTTCTCCACCTCAGAACATCTGACTTCCACACAGAGTGACCTGCGCTGGAGCACAGGGGCATCAACTCTGCCCGTCTGCCACAGGGGTGACAGCAGGCCCCTTGGACGGGGTCACCTTGGAGTGGGGGGCAAAAGGCCCAAGACCTACCTTTGGGAAACTGGCCCGGTCGGAAGTGGAGGAATTTGGAAACAACAAAAGAGCGCAGGACGGGGAGCCTGGAGCCTGTATCTCATTTGATTCGTGTACAGTACAATGAATTTCCAGAAACTGAACGCACTCAGGTTTCCCGCACCCAGATTAAGAAATAGAATACTGCCCACATTCCAGAAAGTCCTTGTGTGTCCAGTTATGACTCTCCCCCAAATGTGTGCATGTGTTTTTAACTTAGATAAGTAGCACTGAGTTATATATATACATACACATATACACACAGACACACACATATACGTATGTGTGAATACATACCTATCCACGCATTTATGGAAATTCGTTGGACTGTACACTAAGGATGAGTGTATTTTTCTGCCTGTACGTTGTACTTCAATACATTGTTTTAAAAAGTCACTGATACAAATCAACAATCCACATTTTACAAGGATACGCAAATCAAAAGAGACAATAATCATATCAGAATGGTTACTTATGGACGAAGGGGTGGGCTAAGGGGACTGAGCTATGGGGAAAGTCTGAGCTCAGTGGTGGCCAGCTCTGCCCACAGCTCACTCTGCCAGCACCGCGGCCCTGCCCGACTGTGCCTGTCGCACGGGCCCGCCCCCCCGGCCAGTACCTTGCAGCAATTCCAACAGTCCTGCATGTTGATCCAGTAGTTCTTATGGTTCCAGAGGCTCTCGATGCCCAGGAAGTGGTCGTCCTGGGTGCTGTAGCTGCGCGCCGTGAGTGAGTCGATAAAAAAACTCTCAGGCACCTCACGCTTCCCCGACAGCACCAAGACCCAGGAGTGCACCCGTAGGCCATGCAGGGGGTCGGTCTTGGCTTTCTCCGCATCCTACACAGGAGAGGTGGGGGACCATGGGCCGATGGCTGGGAAGGGGGGTGTCGGGGGCCCAAACATCTCCCCAGGCCCGGGGAACCAGCAGGAGAGCCGATTTCTGATCCCGACTGCAGCACTGGCTGGCTGCGTGACCTTGGGGGTATCACCCTACTTCTGAGCCTGTTTTCTTATCCATAAAATGGGAGGGTGTGAGTTTATCTGTAGTTTACAAACTGGACCCTTTGGAGTCCTGGAGTGTCTAGGATTTACTGGCTTTCTGCATTGTGATTCTGGGTGAGATTTCCTGCAAAGGAAGGCAGAGGAATACTGTGTGGCTTCTTTTTCCTCTTTCCTGTGGAAGAACGGTGACTGCGTCATGTTCATCATTGTATCCTGGGCCTGGACCACAGGAGATGCTCCGTAAATGCTACATGGAAGGGAAGGAAGGGAGCGAGGGTGGCAAAGAGTGGAAGGAGGGAGAGATGAGAGTGTGGATGCATGGACGGAGAGCACGGGGGGAGGGTGGCAAACAGGGAGGATGGATGAGGAGTACAAGCAGGTAGGTCTTCAGGGAGAGAGTCTGGAACAAGGAGGACACCAGAGCCCAGCACAGAAAGGCTGAGGCAGCAGAGCTCTCTGGAATCCGCTGCAGGAGCTGGCTGACCACCAGTGGGAGACTCCCACGTGGCTGGACTGCCGTGGGGGGCGGCGAGGCGGGAGGAGGGGATCTGGACTTGGGGTGCGTGGACCTGTGTCAGGTCCCAGTTGCTAGCAGCCTCTCCTGGAGGGCTGGGCACAGGGGTGAGGACGCGGACCCACCAGGAGGTGCTCTTCCTCCTCCCTCAGCCGCCTCTGCTCCTCCGCTTTGGTCTCCTCCTGCTTCTTTGTCTCCTGCTCCTGCTCGAACCTGCTGGTCAGGTCCCTGGGTGGTTTAATGGCGTACTTCTTAGGCGGCACCTTTTCCTTCTCCTGGACCACCTGTCTCCCAACGAAAGAAGGATCAGTGGCCCTGGCATCGCCAGCCCCTCCGGCCAGGAGGTCACAGCTGCTCCTGGAGTCCCCGGGCTTCCTGGCCCTCAATGCGGGAGCCTCAGCCCCCGTTCCCTGGCTTCAGGCTCTTCTGTAGAATGGGACAGGAGTAAGAACCTTCTCCCCCGGGGTTGTTCTGAGGACAGGAAAACGCCCACATGAGGTGTCTGGCAGGGCAGAGTTCAGGAGATGAGATTTCCCCCCGCTTCGCTCCCCACTGCCCTTATTAGCTATGATCTGACCCAGAAAGCGGGGTAATGGTCAGGAGTCGGATTTCCCAGATTCTGCCATTGGATAGTGTCTCATATTGACTTAAAGAGTTTTCTGGGCTAGGAAGGAGAAGAAAGCCCGTGTGCGTGCGTGTGTGCATAGACGTGTGCTAGGGGGCAAGCAAAGTGTCTAGGGAAGAACACCGCAGAGGCTGCAGAGCAGGCCTGCCACAGTGATGAGGGAAAACAGCCAGTCTCGGCAGCTTCAACCGGGTGGGGCCTCAGCCCCCGAGTCTCCACTCACCAGCCCCTGTGGCGTTGGCCATGCTAGTCCATCTCTACAGTCTGTAAAATAGGGGTGATAATGCCCACCACACAGCGCTGCTGTGACACAGGCTCATGTCACCACGCTGGAGGCCCCAGGCCCTTGGATGCCCTGCCCTGAGCTGCAGACCCCACGGGGGCTTCACTCTGATCACAGCATCCTGGAATCGATCCAGGTCAACTCTGATCACAGCGTTCCTGGAATCGATCTGGTTCACCAATGGCATTTTCTGTCCGTACTGTGGCTATTTCCCAAAATGCAAAGAGATGCTTCTGGAATCCTAAAATGAAATTCATTTCAGCGCGTCTCTTGTGTTCACAGCCGCCTCTAGCCAGTTGGGAGCTGTCGAGCCAACAGATATAAAAACACACCCACCACCTGCTGGAGGGTTGGTGGCAATTTTTTTTTTTTTTTTTGCTGTCAAAAAGGCGCCTTTTGAATTGGGAGGAGGTGATGGGGGGAAAAAGAGTGAATAAATGTCCATCCGTCTGTTGTTTTCCTTACCAGAAAATGGCTAGGTGGATTTTTATCAAACACGGAGGGTAAATCTGGGAGAGACCGACTTCAGAAGCCGGCGGCTGGCACAGATTTCACCTGGTGGGGAACAGCCTCTTGGAAGCGAGTTGGGACAAGAGAAGGGAGACAGCCGGTGAGGGGAGCTGGGCTGTGTGTGCTGAGCACCCCGGGACAGACACACCGGCAGCGTGAATGAACTCCGGGGCAGCGGGCGGCTGCTTGTGGGGCCGGGAAGGGGCAGGAAGGGCGGGGCCGCGCCGCGTCACGGGTGGCACCCCTTGCGCGATGCCCAGAGCAGCATGAACCCCCGTACCTCCTGGTGCTTCAAGGTGAGCGGGCACACGTCCCGCGTCAGGTCCATATGACACATGTCCTGTGAGGCGTAGCCGTTGACGCAGTAGGCGTCGTAGCCAGCGCCGAGGAGCATGGAGCAGAGCAGTGTGCTGTAGTCGAAGCAGTTCCCCTTCTGGTACTTGAGCACCGTGGTGGAGGAGTACAGGTAGGGGGGCTGGCGGCAGAGGGCTGGTCAGCGCAGCCGGCCCGCTGCACCCCTGCACGTCCTCCCAGGGGCAGCATCCGGGCACCAGGGCCAATGCGCAGGCGCGGCCCCGCCCCCACCCCAGGCTCCTCCCCTTTCTCAGGCTGGGCAGCCTACCAAGAATGGGATGGAAACCACGGACCCTTAAGTGGAAAATGCAGTCCACATTTGCCTACAACTTTAGGTGGCCGTGGACTTCCTAATAGGAAAGACCATCTGGACTATATCGAAGCTTCTGGTCTAATGCTGTCTGATTGGTTGTCCTACGGTTTTATGCAAAGTTGCCCTCCCCTCTTCTGATCAAAGAAGATCCCCTCTGCACTGTGCACCTACCCTCTCACCCTGTCTCCCTCCATGCTCATTGGGAAACACCCTGAGCTGGACAGAAGCCCAAAGATGGGGCCCGGGGTCACAGGCAGCAGGGACCTCCCCCGTCTCTCTCCTTTTCCCACCTCTTAAAGTCGTGAGAGGAAGACTCTGAAGGCAGAAGGAGGCAAAGAGATAGGAGCCAGGAAACCAGGCTTGCTGTGTGACCTCAGGCAATTGGCTGTCCCTCTCTGGGCCCATTTCCCCACCCCACCTCAGAGGGGTCTCTGAGGGGCTCACACCAGATGCACTATGGCCTGTGGTGTGAGCCTCACTGAGCCTCCTTCGACATACCTCCCCGGCTTCCCATCCTAGGTCTCATGGGCTTACGGACGAAGCCAGCGGTGGCACTTACCGGCTTGAGGGGGTCAGGCAGGGACACCATGGAGAGGAAGTCTGAGACAAACTGGGCACAGGTGTCCCAGTTGTAGAGCTCAGGGTAGGGCATCAGCGTGGGCCGGATGGTGGTGCTCACGAACTTCTGCAAAGGGGAGAGAGCTCAGGCCCCCCCCCCCGGGGGGGCTCCCTCCCTGGCGGGGGGGGGGGCCCTCCCAGCAAGCCAGAGCCCTGGGTGGGAAGGGAGCGGGGAAGGCTCTCTAGGCCTCTGCCCCTCCAGCCCAGATGCCGAATAAGCTTGTGCCCTCCTGATCTCTCAACACCCCTGTAAGTCGGGCCCACTGGCAGCTGGGGAAACTGAGGCTCTGAGAGATGAGCTGACTTGCTCAGGGTCACAGTCAGTAGCAGATCTGGCTTGTCTGGCTCTGGACCACCAGCCAGTGCGAGGAAGCTAGTGCTACCCCTTTGCGAGGCTGCTGTCACCCCAGGGCCCGTGGTCCAGTCCTCCAGCGTCTCCCTGTAGATTCGAAGAAGGCCCACCGGCATAGGGTGTCACGTGCCCCTGCCCCCACCCCATGCAGGCCCGCTGATTGCTCCAGGGGAGATGCACACCTGGGGCTACCCGGGACCCGTAGGGGAAATCACTGAGTTTCAAACGCCGGCAGCTAATACCAATGTTAAAAATCACCAGGTGGTGGGGCGCCTGGGTGGCTCAGTCGGTTAAGCGTCCGACTTCGGCTCAAGTCGTGATCTCGTGATTCGTGGGTTCGAGCCCCGCATCAGGCTCTGTGCTGACAGCTCAGAGCCTGGAGCCTACTTCAGATTCTGTGTCTCCCTCTCTGACCCTCCCCTGCTCACACTGTCTCCCTCTCTCTCAGAAATAGATTTTTAAAAAAATAATTTTTTTTAAATTACCACGTGGACCAAATAAAACAGTCTGTGAGTCCCCATCAGCCTGTGGGCTCCTGTTTTGCAACCTTTGCATTCATCCTATGCCATTCCACCTGCAGATGGGGAAACTGAGGTCCAGAGACACCTAGGGCGTGCTTGGGTTACAGGGCTGGAGGGAAGGAGGCCAGTGCTTGGCTCCTAGGTTCTCTGCCCTTCCCTGGACAGAGCTGATGCCTGGGGCTGGAGACCGCACCAGGTATCTCGCTGCCCCTTGGCTGCGGGGGGTTCTCCAGGCCACCACAGGCCCCCAGGGGTGATTCACATCGACCCTGCTGAGGCCTGCTGGCATTTGAATTTATGCTATCCCCGGATATTAACTCTGATCCAGGAGCTTCGGCCCGCCTCCCTCCACCCTCCCTCTCCAGCCCTTGCCCTGCCCTCCACAACCCGGCCTTACAGGCACTTCGCACTCGTTCAGCGGGTGCAGGAAGAGGGGCACGCGGTCTGGGCACAGGTGGTTGTATTGGCGGGAGAAGTTGTCCGCCACCTGCAGCAAGTGCTCCTCCTTGAGCGTGTTGCTTTGGTAGGAGACGGGTAGGTTGGAGATGTCGATAGTGTCCTTGGTAAAGGTCCTGTGTCCATAAGAGGGGTGGCATTAGTCCGTGTGCGGCTAGGCCTGGCACAGAGGGACCCGTCAACCCACCTTAGCTGCCGTTGTCTCTACCCTTTCCTCATTTAATCCTCACAGCTGCCTAGAAGCATCATCAACGTGTGCACTTTTAAGTAGAAATGGGAACGGAGGCACAGAGAGGTTGAATGACTCACCCGGGGTCACACAGCAAGTGGGGGGCAGAGAGGGGGCTTGGACCAGGCAGATTCCCTCCTTGTCCGGTCCTGCCTCCCAGCCGTGGGGCCACTGTTCTTCCTGGCTCTTCTGTCACCCGGCCCTGGTCTGCCCCTCATCAGGGCTGCCCGGCCCGAGACCCCCACCCTGGCCTGGCACGCACGAGGGCTTCTCCGGGATGGCCAGGTCAATGTCTGACAGCTTCTTCTCCAGGTCTCTGAGCATCTCCTGCGTCATGGGGGCCTCCTCCCTCCGCACCTCCACCGGCCTCATCATCTTCTCGCCCCTCTCAGCCCGCACGGCTGCCTCCTCCCGCTCGGCCGCCTCCTCCTCCTCCACTTTCTCCTTCAGGACCTCCATCCTGGCACGTCTCTGACTGTCTGGAGGCAGAATCTCTGTGGGAGGGATAAATGCACTCAGAGCAGCCCACTTCGACCACCAAGACCTCCTGTGTCTCTGGGAGGCAGTTTGCGGGGGAGCAAGCGAGCCCCTCTTAAACTTCCCTTCCACTGGGGAGAGTCCTGCTTGGTGCTGGCCCGTCTGTAACACCTTTCTAACACGTGCAGATCTTTCTTTAAAACAAGGACACAGCAGCCCATGGGTTGAAAGCTAGTGTCAGGGCCAGAGCAGGTGGTCCAATCTTACTGAGGCTGCTTGCTTGCCTTTCCTCCCTCCCTCTCTCTCTCCCTTCTTTCTTTCCTTCTTTCCTTCCTTCCTTTCCTCCTTCCTTCCTTTTGTTTCTTTTCTTTTGTTTTTCTTCCTTTTCTTTCTTTTTCTTTCTTCCTTTCCTTTCCTTTTCTTCTTCCTTTCCTTCTTCCTTTCCTTCCTCCTTCCTTCCTATCTTTCTTTCTTTCTTTCTTTCTTTCTTTCTTTCTTTCTTTCTTTCTTTCTTTCTTTCATCTGAAAGTATCTTCTCCTTATGGCAAGCAACACTAATACCATAGGGATTACGATAGTATAATGAAGTTCCCTATTTAGATATACTTACTAAGTCTGACGAGTGAATTGGAAAATTATTCATAACAGTAAGGTGATATGGAATATGATGAAAGAAGGAGGAAGGGAAAAAAAGGTCACATCACCAAATTCGGAGCTGAGGCACAGTGAAGGCACGGGCAGCGCACCTGGCCAAGGGGCAGGTGTGTGGGGTGTGATGTAGCCTGTGCTCTCCAGGCCAAGTCCTTTGTCAGCCCGCAGGACGGAGGACTTTTGGGGAGCCACATTGAGATGACATTTATAGGGAAGCCCTTACCCACAGCTACAAGGCAAAGCCTCACTAAGGTGGCCCACTAGTTACCTCCCCAAAGATCCAGCACCCCCTTCCATATATGGCAGAACCCCAATTTCACCAGGGGGCAGCAATGTGCTTGGTTAAAATGTTCAGCTCCCAGCGTCCCGTGCAGCTGGGGGTGGCCTGGTGATGTGAACCCAGTTCTGACCACTGAGATGTGAGTCAAAGTTGTTGGATGGTAAAGGGCAGGACCCAGCAGGCATAGACCTTCGGCCCTTCTCTTCTTCCTGCATAAAGCAGGAGTTGGGACAGCCAATGCCTGATCAAGAGATGGCCACACATGAGGACCGAAGCTGCCTGCTAAGGACGGCAGCGTGGAGACATGGGGACCTGGGGTCCCAAATGGAACCATGGAGGCCTTGAGTGCCACCTTCAGACCTCCCATCATGTGAGAAAATTCAGCCTGTGCTTATGTCAGTGGCCATGTCAGGCTCCTGTTATATCAGCCCAGCTGACCCACCAGCCTCCTGCCTCCCGGCCCCAGCCCCAGTCTTTGGTCTTTGCAGTGCCCTCCCTCAAACATCCGGTTTCTTTACGGCACACAGGGTAAAGGTCCAGAGGGGAGGGAAACCAACCCGACGCACAGGGTGTGGTGGAGTGAGAACAGGGGGGAAAAGAGCAGGGTCTCCCCAGATTTGGGTGGAGCCAGGATCCAGGGGGACAAAAGGGAGCAGGAGGTAAAGGCTGGGCCCTGCCTCCCTGCCCCAACCCATAACTGGGGCCTCAGCTTCTTGGGGAGACGAGTCACTGACCGCCAGCCTGGCTTAGCGGAAAGCTTGTCTCTGCCAAAAGCGCCTGCTGGGCCCTCGGGCTACTCCCTGCCATTTCTAGGCCTCATTTCCCCTTCTGCAACATGAACGGAGGGACAGACGTTTTCTGTCCCATGCTGACGTTCTGTAGGACTCAGGACTCCGTCATGCACCTGTTACTGGAGGTCAGCCCGCTGGAGTCCCAGGTAGCCAACATCAGGGTGGAGGCCCGTGTCCAGCAGGCTTGTTCAGGACCTCAGTTCCTTGCAGGCAAACCTCCCTGCCAGTCAACAGCACAGCCCAGAGCTCAGCTCTATTTGTCTGCTCCTCGGGCACAGCTAGGGTTCCTTCCCGGGAGAACAGTCATAACCATCACTAGGTGCTTACCGCGTACCAAACACCTACTGTGTGCCAGGCACTGTGCTGAGGGCTTGCCAGAGATGACCCCACATATCCTGCGACGACTCTGTGAGATCATGAAAAATATGCACTGGTCTCTGCCTCAGCGCCTGGCACAGAGCTCCAGAAACCCTTGTAATTTCCTAAGTGAGGAGCGCACAGGGAGCATCTTTTGTTCTAATGAGGGGGCTCTGGGTGGGCTCTGGATGGGGCTGGTCACTGAGAAGACCATGTTATGCTGAGAAGCTCAGAATTTTCAGCCCCACAACCTCCCACTTCTCTAAAGAGAAGAGAACAACTTGAAAGTGAAGTTATTGGGGCGCCTGGGTGGCTTAGTTGGTTAAGCATCCGACTTTCGCTTAGGTCATGATCTCGCAGTTCATGGGTTCCAGCCCCGCGTCGGGCTCTGTGCTGACAGCCAGCTCAGAGCCTGGAGCCTGTTTCAGATTCTGTGACTCCCTCTCTCTCTGACCCTCCCCTGCTCGTGCTGTCTCTCTCTCTCTCTCTCCTAGAAATAAATAAAACATTTAAAAAAATTTTTTAAAAAGTGAAGTTATTAATTGATGGTGCCTATTAGGTATTTATAAGGGATACAGGTGTGCTGTTTTGAAGGGGCAAATGCACCCAATGTTTAGAGCAGTGCATTGACAACAGCCAAAGTATGGAAAGAGCCCAAATGTCCATCGATGGATGAATGGATAAGGAAGATGTGGTATAGATATACAGTGGAGTATTACGCAGCAAGCAAAAAGAATGAAATCTTGCCATTTGCAACTACGTGGATGGAACTATAGGGTATTGTGCTAAGTGAAATTAGTCAATCAGAGAAAGACAAATATCAGATGACTTCCCTCGTATGAGGACTTTAAGATACAAAACAGATGAACATAAGGGAAGGGAAGCAAAAATTACATAAAAACAGGGAGGGGGACACAACATAAGAGATTCTTAAATATGGGGAACAAGCAGGGTTACCAGAGGGGTTGTGGGAGGGGGGATGGGCTACATGGGAAAGGGGCACAAAGGAATCTACTCCTGAAATCATTGTTGCACTATATACTAACTTGGATGTGAATTTTAAAAAAATAATAAATAAATAATTGATGGTGCCAAACGAGGAAGCCTCCATAAAATACAAGCAGGAGGGGGCTTGGAGAGCTGCCAGGTGGGTGCACACATCCACCTCTATGACGCACCCACCCCCGCAGGGACAGAAACTCCTTCCTGACCTTGCCCTATTACCTTTCCATCTAGCTGCTCATCTGTATCCTTTCCGGATCCTTCAATAAACTGGTGAACGCAAGTAAATGTTTCTCTGAGTTCTGTGAGCCACTTGAGCAAATTAATCAAACCTGAGGAAGGGATCATGGGCACCAACCTCCAGTTTTGTGGCCAAGAAAGCCAGAAGTTGTGGGTAACCTAGGGACCTTCTACTTGAGATTTGTGTCGGAGGTGGACCTGGCCATCTTGTGGGACTTAGCCCTTAACCCGTGGGGTCTGATTCTATCTCCAGGTAGATAGTGTTGGAACTGAGTTACATTGTAGTACACCCAGCTGGTGTCACAGAGAATTGCTTGGTGTGTCACACATTTGGTGAGCAGAAGTGTCAGGGGTGAAGTGTCCCATGTGAGAAGTAAAGGAGAAACAGAGGAGATAGGACACTGAATTGAGTTTTCCCATTACAGACCCTAAGAGGCAGACAGTGCTGTGATACCCACTTTGCAGATAGGAAAATTGAGTCCTAGAGAGGTTAAGTGCAGTGCCTAAGGTCACGGAGCTAGTAAGTAGCAGCTCTGGGGTTTGAAGCCATATATTTCTGGCTTTGAAAACCAGGCACTTAAGGGCCTACTGAGATGGGGAAGTCCTAGAAGTGATGAAGCAGGGTGAGGGGGTACCTCCAGGCTATGAGGTAAGTAAAGATAGAAACGGGGAGACAGCCAAGGTGTCTGTGGGCTGCAGAGGGTTACAACAGTGACAAGTACTGAGATGGGACCTGAGCCCAAGGTCACAGAACACCTTTATCAGAGGTGGAACTGGGCTAGAACCCGAAATACTTATTCCCCAAACCAGACTGCCTCTTCAGCTACCGCCCAGTGTGTGTGTGGGGGGGGGGACGTCCCTGCCCAGAGGCCCTCCCCACCCCATGGACCTTTTTTCCGCACCCTTCCCTGGCAGCAGTACACACACACACACACACACACACACACACACACACACACACACCTTCCTCAGAAAGATCGGGGCTGGAAGCCCCCTAAGCAGAAAAAGCCCCCTCCAGCCACCACCCTACTTCTTACCCTGTCACCAGCCACCTCAGGTTCTCTGCTCCCTCCTCACCCTTCTGAGAACAGCCTGTACCATCTGTTAGCCCATCTCCATGGTAACAGCTTTCGGAAGCTGAGGGGAGGGTCTGGGAGAGGAGGCTTCTGGGAAATGTAGTCCACCACTGTCCAGGTCTCCGTCTGGAAGGCCATCTGCTATAGGTCCCTCAGCAAGCGACAGGCTGGAGCCAGTTGGTGCCAGTTTGCAAGAGCTGATTGTTAAAATTTCAGAAATGTTTGTGAGCCAGTAGAGCAACAGCCATAATTACACATTAAATTAGAGCAACTTATAAATTAATAGGTTGTAGTAAAGCGAAGGTAATTAATACTCAAAATTCATCACTTTTTAATTATTTTACTACCTTTTTCTAGTCTGTATGTTCTTGGCATTATTTACAACCATTGTATCTCTATAAGGGAAATACATAATGGTGACTACCTTATATGCCTCCCCAGCCTCTCCAGTGATGTCACATCAACAGCTTAAAATTGGCCGCAGGGTTACTTACACCAGAGAGATTGGCAAATGTTATAGCCCAGGGCTTTCCCCCCAGGGGCCAGTTGTTAGGTGCTCACCAGGACACTGCTGGCTGCCTCTGTCCCCACATGTGATCAGTGTCCATCAAGACAAATGGGAGCCACTGTGGATTCTATCACGTTTCCTTATCACGGTGCACAGAACCAGGCTGTTTGGCTGAGTCCCAGGTTCTAGTCCAGCCTGGGCCTCTGACTTAATGTCTAACTCACAGGACAGGGAAAACCTATCCAGAAGGTTCATGGCCTATAAAAATTCATTTTAATTCCTTTCAAATTCAGAAGAAACAATGAACAGACTAATGATAAGTGCAGAATTATGAGTCCAATCTGGATTATATCCGTCTTTGTACCAATGAGGTTAAAAAATATATATTTTTACTCTTTTGTTACTGGAGCCCATGGAAGTTGTAAAGCACCCCGTGGGGTACCAGGGGGCTGCTGTAAAAACACCATCTGAACAAGTTTGCACAGTCGCTGCTACTGGGGGAAACAGCAATCCCCTCAATTCTCAGTAGTACATCAGGATTTTAAATTCTGGCCAGAATATTGTGCAGCCAGGGAAAATAAGGTGTGAAGGATACAGTAAACTATCATGGGACCATGTGCCCTGTGATTACCCCTGGGGAACTCACCTGGGGGAGGGCAGGCAGGGAGAAGGGAAAGGTAAATGGGTGGTATGTCAGGCTGGTCTCATTTCTTTTGTATAGTTATTTATTCCTTTTTATCCTTATACCCACTCGAATTCTCTGACTCTTTTTTTTAAGTTTATTCACTTATTTTGAGGGGGGAGGGGGTAGAGAGAGGTGGAGAGAGAGAATCCCAAGCAGGCTCTGCGCTATCAGTGCATTTCCTGTTGTGGGGCTCAAACTCATGAACCGTGGGATCATGACCTGAGCCAAAACCAAGAGTCAGACCCTTAACCGATTGAGCCACCCAGGCACCCCCTCCTCTGTTTCCTTCTTCTTCTTCTTTTTTTTTTTAATGTTTTTTAAATTTATTTCTGAGAGAGAGAGAGCAGGGAAGGGTCAGAGAGAGAGGGAGACACAGACTCTGAAGCAGGCTCCAGGCTCTGAGCTGGCAGTCAGCACAGAGCCCAACATGGGGCTCAAACCCACAAACCATGAGATCATGACCTGAGCCAAAGTCGGATGCTTAACCGATTGAGCCACCCAGGCACCCCTTCTCTGTTTCTTATATTGTCACTAAGAGCTGCGTTTTTAGATCCATCCATGTTGCTGTGTGTCTGCGGTAGGGATCCATTCTACACTCCCTGTGATGGACCCCTCCTCCCCTTTGCCACCCACTCCTTTCCACTATAAATAATGCCACCACTCATGTTCTCGGTTGTGTCCCTTCTAGACCTGTAAGAGTGTTCTTCTGGGGTCAATAATCAGGAGCAGGACTGCTGGATAATGAGCAGCAGCACCCCGTTTTTCTCCAGGCCATGAAGCCTACACCCTACACAACTTCCACAATGCCCGAGAAAGCCTGGTACCCTCACCCCCGCCAGCACTGACACCATCCAGTTTCCTATCATGCGTTCGCCAGTTCAGTAGGGATACAATGAGGTCTCTCTGTCATCTCAATGTGCAACTCTATGATCACTCATGCCTTTAAAATTTTTTAATGTTTATTTATTTTTGAGAGAGACAGAGTATGAGGGGGAAGGGGCAGAGAGAGAGGGAGACACAGAATCCAAAGCAGGCTCCAGGCTCTGAGCTGTCAGCACAGAGCCTGATGAGGAGCTCGAACTCATGAACCTTGAAATCCTGACCTGAGCTGAACTTGAACGCTCACCTGAGTCATGCAGGAGCCCCCCTACCTTTTTTTTAAAATATATTTTTTAATATTCATGGTGAGTGATAACTTTAAATGTGTCATCCCATGTTAAAGTCTTACTTTCAGATATAGCCTTCTCTGAAATTGCCTTTTAAAACCTCAGAACATTTTTCTGTGTTAGGGAAGTATCCTTGCTTTGCTTTGCAGGCCTTCCAGATGTTAATCTCTGGTTTCAGATGTTGCAGATGCCTTCCCCTATTCTGTCCCATGCCAGCTACAGTCACCTCTGGTGACTTCCATGGAATAAAAAAAAACCACCATAAATTTGATGTAATTAAACTTACCAGGTTTTGGCCTGATGTTTTGTGCTTATCATTTTTTTGTTTGAGATGTCCTTCCTTGTCCTGAAGTCGCAAAAATATTTTACTGCATTAACTTTATAGTTTTGCCATTTCCTGTAGAACTTTATTCTGCCTGGACCCCATCCCTGGATGAGGAGCTAGGTATGGATCCTGTTTTATTTTTCTTCATATAATAAGCCAGTTTTCCAATGCCATCATCAGATCATCTGTCCCTTACTGGTGACGCCACTCTTGTTGTGTCTTAAGTCCCCCAGGGGTATATAAGTCTGCTGCTGAGCCCCTCATTATGTTCCACTGGACTTCATGCCTATCCCTATGCAGACCCCATGTTGGATTTACCATGATGGCCTCATAGGATCCTTCTACCAGGTCTTCTTTCCATGTCCTCTTTCACTAAGGTTGACTTAGCTATTTGAGGCCTATGTGCCTCCTAATGAATTTTAGAGTACATTTTGGGGAAGTCTAAAAAACTCCTTTGGAATCTATTGGAACTGTATTGTATTCATAGGTTAATTTGTGAAGAACTTTTTTGTCTTTTGATATTAAGTGATCCATCTGGGAGCACAGAGCCAGTAAGTCTTATTTCCTGTATATGTGTTATAATGTGACGAAAAGTAGAAAAGTAGAAGGAACGAAGAAGCGGGGGCAGAATAAGAGGAACGAGGAGCGGAGGCACACTGGGGGTCCCTCCTGCTCACACAGACGGCCACTGCTGCCCCGGGCCTGAGAAAGTGGCGGCCAAGGCAAAGCCCTGGCCTAGTCACTTTCACGCTGGGTGGGGGGTCCAGGCGCTGGGCTCTCAGCCAGTATCTCCCTGAAGCCTCCTCCAGTCTGTGGGGCAGTTGCTGCTCTCCCTGCTTTACGGGTCTGGTAGGTGAGGAACCGGCCCAAGGCCAGGTGCAGAGGAAGAATTCAGTCCAGACAGGCTGACCTCAGAGTTCGTGCTTTTAACCATGGTGCTGTCCACTTCCTGGGCTGCTGCTGCGATGGCGTGGGGACAGTGGAAGCCCACCCATCCACACCAGGCCTTGGGGTGCCTTTTTGCCATCGCTCCACCTGGCCTTAGTACGTGCTGACCTTGGCACTCACAGCCACTTTTGCAGTGACCCCAAGGAATGAGGGACCCTAGTGCCCTTGCCTGGCCCCCCCATCCCCACCATTGACCACGTCTTCCCGTCTTCCCCTCCGGCTGCACCAGCAAACCCAGTGCATTTGGGACTTCTGGTGTGGCTGCCCCCACGTCCGACTGGGAAAGCCAGAGCCCGGGATTTCCCTTGAGATTCAGGGACCAGGGCTGAGGCAGTAATTCTTGAACCCAGGAAATGCTCTGGGAGGAAACTTATGCAGCCCAGAGAACCCTCACTCTGCGTCAGCCTAGCCTGGAGAATAGCCTGGGGCAGACGGCTAGACCTCTCCGGGCCTCCATTTTCTCCTCCCCACACAGGGCTGGCCCACGCGGCAGAGCTGTAGAAGGAAGCGGGAAGGGGTTTTGAACCTCCGTACCCCTCCTCTTTTACACACAGGTGCAAAGGCTCGTGTTTCACACAAGGATTCACCTGACCTTTCTGTAAGCCTCAGGAGTCTCTAATTCCTGCTGTGTCTGTACCCTGCACTTTACTTTTGTCACTTCACTTAATGCTCTCAGGTCAAGGCAAGACTTTGATGATTTCCATTCTATAGACGGGGAACCTGAAGCTCAGAGACAGAAGGTGACACGCCCAGCATCACACAGCCCCTGAGTGGCATGGCAGGATTGCAACCCAGGCCCATCAGACAATGAAGCAGCTGCGGGATACAAAGGTGTGTGTGTTTCTGAGACTTCAAGGTAAGGGGTCCGTGCCCTTCAGCGTGAGAAATCGGCGTCTGTGAGAGTAAGTCCCCAGCCTCACCGAGTTTGTCCACAAAAACTGATATACTGCGGCCCAGCTGATGCAATGTCCACACCCTAGAATTTCCCTTCCAGGAACACAACGACTTGCATAAAGCGAGGGCCCCTGCCTTCCTGTCTTTCAGCTGTTTGTTAGGTGGGAGGAGGGAGGAGGGAGAACACCCACTCAGCCTAGGCTTCGGGGAGCAGGAGATGGGCTGGTGGCCCAGGGGCCGTGCGGGATGGTCTAGTAATAATGGTTTCTCACCTACAGCAGGTGCTTGACCTTGGTCAAGCACACTGGGGAGGGTGGGGGTGAGCAAGGAAGGTGAGAGGTCCCCAGTGGCTAGGAGCTCAAGGCAAGTTCATGGGCAGTGGGGCAGGCCAGGGGGCTGCTGTCTCTCTGTCCCCTTTACCGTTTTTTCTTTCTTTGTATTGGTTTATCTTTTAATTCCCTCTCTCTAGCTAGCTCTCTCTCTCTCTCTTATCTCTGCCTCTTTTGTTTCCTACTGAGGAAACCAGCACAACAGTTGCGAAGGGGAGGCCCAGCCACTGGAGGTGATGCATACCCAGCCCGGGCCTGGCCCAAGACCCTCCCCTGGCTCAGAACCCTGTCGGGCTGATGCCGAACTCACCCATCTGTCTCCTCAGCCAACAGACATTTATTTGGGGCCTGAAACGTGCAGGCCCAGGCTGGGCTGAACCTGTGAGTGAGGCTGATGTGCCTGCTTGTAGGAGCTCAGAATCTGGGGGAAATGCCTGCCCTCCCTCGGCTCAGTCCAGCCCTCACCCCTGCCCTGCCCCTCGGCCCTCAGGTGTGCAGAGCTCTGGGCCATTTGCCCCCCACCCCACATGACAGCAGATCAGAGGTCAGGGTGGGGAGGGGAGCTTGCTTCTGGCCTCACACCCACTACTGAATAAGCGGCATTCTGTGAAATTCCGTGTCCCTGGACACCTGGAGGGCGGCCCCTTGTGGCGGGGGTGGGGGGGCTCATCTGCGTAGACAGGCCCACACCTCTAGTCCACAACTGCCCCAGTGCCTGAAGACAGTTGTGGCAAGAGGAAGGAAGGGGAGAGGCTGGGATTCCTTCCAGGGGCAGCTCTGACAGCAGAGTCCCCTGTTACTAAGACCAGAGATGGCCAATGGCAGAGATAAGCTGCTCTGCTATGAAGGGAGGAGGCGGGGGTGCGGGTAGGGGTGCAGCGGGGGGCACCACTCTATGCTGTCAGTGGTCTTCAGACTCCTAGAGTCCTGGATCAGTGGACTTTAGGACTCAGAGAGGTATCTGGACAGAACCACTGAGGCCAGGTGGTCCAAACTGGTCCCCATCTTCTCCCTTCCCCAGCCTCATGGCACAAACATAGAGCCTGAAGCCTGGAAGGAGGCAAGGAGCAGCCTGAGTTCACACAGGGAATCGGAGCAGAGTCCAGAACGTGCGGCCGGCTCCCAGCCTGAGCACACGGAGGCCCCCTATTCGTGAGACGTGGTGTGGACCTGGTCAGCTCTGGCAGTGCCAGAAGATGAGGACACTGCGGTCCGGCTTGGGAAGTAGAGCACGGCGAACCAGCAGAAGATGAAGACGCCTGTCAGGAAGGAGAGGGCCTGGATGAGCTTGGGATCAGACCAGCAGGGAGCTGGGCAGCCTGGCTGGGGGCTGCCCGAGGAGAAATAGCTCCCTTGCAGAAGTTCAAGAGCATATGGAAAAATCAGGCAAAAATGAAACCAACCCCTGAAAGAGAGCCAAATGGAAATCTTGGAAATGAAAAACGGAGACCTGCAAATCACATATACATACACCTATCACAGAAAAGAAAGAGCAGCATAAAGGCATTTTCAGACACACAGAACGGCCACCACTACAGTGACTTTCTACTGTCCCCTCCCCATTAAGGATGATTACAGGATACACACCAGCAGGAAGAAGTGGGAAGGTGGGAGGTTTCAAAAGTGTATTAAGCACAGAAATTGACAGAAAAGTTAAAACTTTGTGTGTGCTTAGAAGGAATTCACAACGCAAGTGTTAACCACAATACAACTACGGAGAAGCGTTCAAGGGCAGCTGAAGTGTAGGGACCGTTGGGTTTGGAAGACAGATGGACTGAGTACTGCACACTCAGCTGAGACAAGTCGGTAGGGAAAAGTGTTCTGGCGTAAATATTAAGAGTAACCTCCAGAAGAATGATACCATCTAGTTTCGAGGTGTGCCCATCCGCAACCACAGATGTTCCAGACGTGGGCTCATGTGTCTTCCCCTGGGCGGCCTCTCAGAGAGCTGGCTGTTACTGACATCGTCTGCACATGCTGAAGGCCTACTGTGCCCCCCACAAGCACTGTCTCAGTTACTCATTATGAAGTCTGGTGGGGCGCCTGGGTGGCTCGGTCAGTTAAGTGTCCAACTTCGGCTCAGGTCATGATCTCACAGTTCATGGGTTTGAGTCCCGAGTTGGGCTCTTTGTTGTCAGTGAGGAGCCTGCTTCGGATCCTTTGTCTCCCTCTCTCTCTGTTCTTCCACTGCTGTGCTCTCTCTTTCTCTCATTCTCTCCCTCAAAAATAAGGGAACATTTAAAAAAATTAAAAAAAAAAAAAGATGGGGCACCTGCGTGGCTCAGTCGGTTAAGCATCTGACTTCTGCTCAGGTCATGATCTCGTAGTCCATGAGTTCAAGTCCTGAGTTGGGTTCCGTGCTGACAGCTCAGAGCCTGGAGCCTGCTTTGACTTCTATGTCTCCCTCTCTCTCTGCCCCTCCCCTACTCTCACTCTGTCTGTCTGTCTCTCTCTGTTTCAAAAAAAATAAATAAACATTACAAAAATTAAAAACAGATGACCAGAGGAGCTGTGTGGCTTTCTGAGGTAGTAAGCAAAACCAGGATTTTGGCCCAGGTCTGCCTGTCCCCAGGGCTACCTAGCATAATGCCACACAGTCTCATTAGGCTCTGGGGACCAGCACTTTTTGTGGGGCTTTGAGTCCAAACACATGCTTGTCACTCCCTTTCCAGAGATTTCTCTGAATTGGGCTGTGGGGCTTCTTAAAGCTGCATGTAGGGGCATCTCGGTGGCTCAGCTGGTGAAGGGTCTGACTCTTGGTCTCAGTTCCGGTCATGATCTCACAGTTCATGGGATTGAGCCCCGTGTCAGTCTCTGTGCTGACAGCATGGAGCCTGCTTGGGATTCTCTGTCTCTCCTTCTCTCTCTGAACGTCCATTGCTCTTTCTCACTCTTTCTCTCAAAAGTAAATACATTAATTTTTTTAAAAGCTGTGGGTTTGGCACAGTGTGAGGTGTGAAGAGGACGGGGGGACCGTCACCCACACGCTGGGCGACTGTCCCTCTGCTGGGAAATCAGAGGGAGGAGGAGGTGGGGGACAAGGAGCACCTGTCCGTCATTTCCTCCACTAATCACTTCCTTCTGCCAGCACAACTCCTTACAGACTGTCCGTGTCATGTGGCCATCACATCACGTGACCCTGCCCTCCTGGTCACGGCTGACTGGACCAAGGTGGCTCCATCTGATCCTTGACTCTCCTAAGAACATGGACCAGACTGAACCAGACCACCCTCCCTAGATAGAGTCGCGTCGGGCGGAAGAAGCCATTTGGGAGCATGCGTAGGAAGCAGCCGCGGAGAGAAGGAAGGAGTTTCCACAGAGAGAAGGTGAGAGATGACAACATGCGCTCCGGAGAAAACGATGCGGAAAGTATCTGCTTTGGTTTAGATGGCTTTTCCTGACGCTGGTACCAGCTCCCAAGAGGTCAGCCAGCCTTCCCGCCCTGGGGTTCCTGGGGAGAGCCCTGATGGGAGCCAGCCTGAGTGGGATCTGTTTCTGGCTCCCTGCCTCCTCCCCATACCCCCGACGCACCCCCTTATAGGCGAAGCCAGCCAGCACCTCCCCGGCCCAGAAGCCTCACCTTGCAGGGAGTTGAAGAGCGCGAAGACATAGATAGTGGATCGGCCCAGGGGTGTGAGGATGGCCAGCCACCAGGTCGCACCCACCAGGCTTGAGAGGCTCAGCACAGTGAGGACCCCCTTCCAGTTCGGCCCCTGCTCCTTGCCTGCCGTGGCAGTCGGCAGAGTGAAGATCTTCCAGGCCACCAGGCCCAGGACCACGGCGCTGAAGAGGGAGATGATGATGAAGTAGCCGTGGACAGTGACATAGAAGGCAGCGACATTGGTCTTCTCATGGAACCAGCACCTGGGGGCAGTAGATGTCCCCTAGGATTGAGGGGTCGCCCTGTCCGGCAAGCCCCACACAGCCTCCCCTAACCCTTCCCCCCACTGCCACCCACAGCCCCCTATTCTCCTGGGAAGGGGCTGTCAAAGGGCTCCAGTCTGCCATCTCTTTAGGCCAGGGAGTACAGGGACGCCTGAGTGGCTCAGTCAGTTAAGCGTCCGACTTTGGCTCAGGTCATGATCTTATGGTTCGTGAGTTCAAGCCCAGAATTGGGCTCTGTGCTGACAGCTCGGAGCCTGAAACCTGCTTCCGATTCTGTGTCTCCCTCTCTTCCTATCCCTCCCCTGCTTGCGCTCTGTCCCTCTCTCTCAAAAATAAACATTAAAAAAAAATAGAGATAAAATTATTCCTAGACCGGCGAGTGCGAAGGGGCCAATTTAGGCCCAAAGACATGTTTCACTTGCCCACATCATGTTGTAAAACAACTGAATTAACAACCACCCTTTAAAAAGTGGGAGGTTTGCCATAAACACCCAGATTTCTTGTAAAGCCGCACAGCCAGCACTCTGTGGATTCCCTCCTGAGGGATGTTAGATGGGCATGTGACTGCCAGTCTACTGCAGCCCCGCTGCCCGGGGCCACCGTGTGCACTTATGTTACCTCCCTAGCCCCTGTGGCCCCTGCATTTGAGGTCTTGGGGACAAGACCAAAGCCCACCAGCCTCTCTTAGCACAGAGCCTTGGGCCCGGGGCAGGCACCCTGGGGGAGGCCTAGCTCAGCCCCGTGCTGCACACACTGCAGGGCAAAAGGTGGGAAAGAGTATGTTCATCACACCCCATCGTACAGATGAGGAGACTGAGGCCCTGGGAGGGGCCGAGCTAAGCCACACAGCAACTTAGAAGCAGAGCCCAGTTAGAACCAGGGCTGCTACCACTGTTGGGCAGGTTGTGTCCTGCACAAGGGCGCCTAGCTGAGGGGGCAGGTGGGGCTAAGCCCATGGCATGATAGTTTGGCGGGGGAGGGGGGGGTTACCCAAAGGTACCATATGGGCCAGTGGTGGCCCAGGCATTCTGCCTCAACTCGCTCTCCTCCATTTCAGACCCCCCGTCTCACTGTGCTTTCTCCATCCAGTCCTCAGTTTACCCCTCCAGGCCATGAGCTAGCTGGAGGATCCTTCGCCTTGACTTACTCAGTCTCCCTTCCCAGGACTGCCCCCTCTCCCCACATCCCTCTGGCCCAACCATGCGCATCCAGGGACCTGACGTCACCCTCACTCTCACAGCCACCACTCACAGCTCCAGCGTGACCATGTTCTTCTTGTCGCGGATGGCATAGTGGCCATAGCTATTGGCGCTCCCGGTGCCGATGACGATCAGAGCAGGCAGGCCTGTGCACAAGGGGAGGGCTGCGGCAATGCTGGGGCTCCCTTGGTGTGTCCCCCCAAAATCCCCTCCAGCTGCCCATCCCTCAAGCCCTGAGCCCGTCTGAGAGAGGGGGCCAGCTCTCTGCCCTGGGCGGCCCTCCGTCCCACCCCTCCCAGGGCAGGCCATGCTCTCCGGCTGCCCCAGCTGCACCTACCCCAGCCCACAAGGCTCAGCTTCAGGAAGTAGTGCCCAAAGTAGGTGTTGAAGACCTTGATGACGAGCAGGTAGAGGTGGAAGGCTTCCAGACCCATCCAGGTGAAGGTACAGAGTAGGAAATAGTGGAAGATGGCCCCCCGGGGCCAGCAGGTGGCATCTGACTGCTCAGGGCCATATCCAATGTTGATGAAGAAGGTTAGATTCAGGAGAAACAGGCTAACGCTCAGGGCCACATGCACCTTGGGGGCATCTTCTGACTTGAACCGCTGCCGGTAGAACCTGGGGTGAGAAGGGCCGATGAGAGGCTTCAAGAGGCTGCAGCTCCCACGGGGCACCGCGGCCTCTCCATTCCACCTCCTCCGTTGCGCCCCTGCCGGAGCTGGAGCGTGGGTGCTGTCAGGTTCGGGTGTGGGAGCCCTCTTGTGGCCCCCGAGGCCCTGTGGGGTCCCGACCCTGCTGGCCTCATCCCTTGACTCAATGCTCTGGCCAAACTGCAATACCCTGAATGCATTCGGCTTTTCCACACCTCCCAGACTTTGCCCCTTCTCTTCCCTCTGCTCCCAATGCCTTTCCCTACTCTTCCTTCAAAACCTCCTTGGGCCCTTCCTTCTGAGGAAGCGGTCTCCGAATGCCACATATCCCACCCAGGCTGATTTGGAAGTTTCCTGCAGTGCCCCTTAGCCGCCTTCCTCGCCTCTGGCTGAGTCCTCGGGCCAGCACAGGAGGCAGGGGCAAGCCGTGCGTGCATTTGGTTGAGTGAATGGACAGCCACGGGTGCAGGAGGCTGGGTCTTAGGAGGGAGAATGAGGCCCAGAGTGGGCCGGGGCCTCACTTCCTCTCCATGGAGCTCCCACTCCAAATTCCTAGCAACTCGGATCCCCAGGGCTCTTACTGGAGGGATGAGAGCCCAGAGCTGCCCAGACGGCCACATGAGGGATAACGTTCACCTCACCTGAGATGCCACAGCCCACCCTCGAGAGCCGGGGAAGACTCCTCTGGGGCTCCAAGTCGGACCCACAAGGCCCAACAGTGCGGCAGGCTGGCAAGTCATGCTCAGCCTGTTGGGGCTGGGGGCTGGGCCCTGGGCGGAGGGGCTGGGCAGGGGGCGGGGGCCCGTGGGGGGGGGACAGGAGCTGGGGGCAGGGGGGGCCCCCCTCACA